>NC_069507.1:59811951-59951951 GCF_027579735.1 Bombina bombina | reverse complement strand
ATATATTGCCAGCAATTTGTACTTTCACAGAGAGTTCAGATAAAGTGCACTGTGAGATTTTCTTATGTCCCACATTTGTGTATACAGTATGGTGTAAGTGTAGTAACTGTTATTGTAAATGAATACAAATTAAGGGATATATACAGTATACGTGTGCAGTATCCTTATTAAAAATATCGTATTCTGCCCTATGTGTACCATTGTTAAAGTGTTAAAAAACAACTAAATATGATACAATGCTACTATTTATATTAAATAAATAAATTGGGTACCAAAAAAACAAACTTGATAATAGAGAAATTATATGGTTGTTAATGAAAACCAAACAGCAGATTCAAAATGATTTGACCAGAGGGTTTAAATGGAAAAGGACATGAAATAAACAAAGATTCCCCCCCCCCACAAGTTTACATTTGACTAAACCTATTTTATCATGAATAATGTCACATTGAAACCAATGAAATAAATAAATAACTGCTCTCTGCTACCTCCCTCTTTTCAAACACAAAATGAAGTCAGTTAAAGGGACAGTCTAGTCAAAATTAAACTTTCATGATTCAGATAGGGCGTGTCATTTTAAACAACTTTCCAATTTACTTCTATTATCTAATTTGCTCAATTCTTTAGATATCCTTTGTTGAAGAAATAGCAATGCACATGCGTGAGCCAATCACACAAGGCCTCTATGTGCAGCAACCAATAAGCAGCTACTGAACATATCTAGATATGCTTTTCAGCAAGTGATATCAAGAGAATGAAGCAAATTAGATAATAGAAGTAAATTTGAAAATTGTTTAAAATGACATGCTCTTTCTAAATCATAAAAGAAAAAATGTGGGTTTCATGTCCCTTTAAGGTTTGCCATTTATTTGTAGAATTCTGCATAAACCCATATCTCTTATAGATTGGAGACTAAGAAATGACACCCTCATTCCATGAGCCATACGTTGTGCTGGGCATGCAGAACAGATATTCGGATACACATTGCTGCACTAATGTCATAACAAAATTCATTGCCCAGTGACAGAGTGCTCTGCTAATACTTACATCAACACATGTCTTTCTGTGCTCACTTAGCAGTGTGTTACTGTGATCATATAGAGATTAACCTCTGCAGTACATATCTGTCCCCCACACCCTATGCCCTCCTGCATTTGTAAAATACCATAGTTTATCTACACAATGTAATTGGTCCATCTTTTGTAAATATATGACATTACAATTCTGCCATTAAAGTTACACATTGCTGTGCTATTCCAGACATCCCAAGTAGAAATATATAGATTTTGGAATATAATACAATGAAGGTGGGAAATATATACAGTTGACACCCTAGCACCCATACCACAATGCATTATTTTCCCCACTCCCCGCCTCAGCAGACCCCCTGTACCTGTGCACTGCAGTCCTCAGTCTGACTGAGCCACGCTGTGAAAATACTCGTTCACTGGGATCTGAGTTATTTTTAGGGAAGGATTTGCTGACTCTGACCTTGTGGGGCAGACTGTAAGGGGGAGGTCAGCTTGGTTATCTGCTGGTCAAAAATTTGTAATGAGTCTATTAAACCTGAACCCTGACTACTCAACTCATGTATCATTGCAGTGTTGTTAACCCTTCATTGCCAAACCGCCTCCCCATACACACAGTTATCAATTACACATAATGCATTCATTTTCATTTAAATGGATATTGAAATGTGAACAAGAAATCTTTTTTTTTTGTTAAAATATTTTATTCTTAAAGAAATTCCCTTTTACGGTTTACTTTTGTTTAACCAATTCCTTATCATTATGTGTTTAAGCCCTGCAAAGGAGTTACAAATGTAATTAAAGTTGTGCTCCGGCTACTCTTGCGTGGGTCAAGATGATAATGAGGTTAGTGATTGAAGCATATATAAGTATGCCTTCTCCTGATTGGATCAAACAAATGAATCCTTATATTGAATAAATGTGACCGAAGCCACTAGAGGGCGCTAATCTATCCTTATATTGAGCATCATAGGTGTGGCTTTGAAAAGGGTATTTGTAAAAATAAAATGCTCTAATGAAATTAAAACAATTTTTACATAGAATTTCCTTTAATAATTTTAAAGTTTACAAATTGAGCAATTTTATTGCTGGCAGTGAATATGTTAAGGGATATGTGACTTCTAAAAAAAGTTTAATAACCAGAAGTCAGCATACATGTTGTGAAGAAACTAAACTTGAATATTGGTTACAGTTCTATTCCCATAGTGTAAGTTTTATCTGACTGACTTTAAATCCATTAAAGGACAATGAAGTACAGTAGAATTCAATTAACAACAAAAACACTTTGTCTGAATTTCAAATGAGTAGTAGATTTTTTTTTTGGACAAATTTCAAAATGAGTTACATTTTCCTTTCTCTTGCATCATGTGACAGCCATCAGCCAATCACTAAATGCATATACATATATACTGTTAATCTTGCACATGCTCAGTAGGAGCTAGTGCTTCAGAAAGTGTGCATATAAAAATATTGTGCACCTTTTAATAATGGAAGTGAATTGGAAAGTTGTTTACAATTGTCTGCTCTATCTGAATCATGAACGTCTAATTATGACTTTACTGTCCCTTTAAATGGGCCTTGTGCCTTTACATTTAACCTTCCCTATTTTCAGATATTGTGTGGGATAGACAGAAAACATTTCCCTCTTCTCCATCCGTTTCTTTCCATCTCAGTCTCCATGCAAAATGTTCTGTGTATGTTGTCCAAGTGAGATCTCAAGGACATAGCACACAAAGAACTTATAATGTAATATTATACTTTTACATTGTGTTCACTATATCCTGTTACACCGTGTTTCTCTATATATATCACTATATTGTGTATGCTACATAGCCAACTGTATCTTACATGATATATATACAGCTATTATGTATTTGCTGAACAGCTATTGGGGATACTGGTCTTTGCTATACGCAATTGTTTGTTGTACAAACTGAGCAAAATACTTTTGTACATTTTGCTATTAGGCCTCTTCATAAATCTTATCAACTTACCATCACTTTAGTAAAAAAACATAATTTATGTAAGAACTTACCTGATAAATTCATTTCTTTCATATTGGCAAGAGTCCATGAGCTAGTGACATATGGGATATACAATCCTACCAGGAGGGCAAAGTTTCCCAAAGCTCAAAATGCCTATAAATACACCCCTCACCACACCCACAATTCAGTTTAACGAATAGCCATGTAGTGGGGTAAAAAATAAGGAGTAAAAAAGCATACAAAAAGAGGAACTGGAAACAAAATTGTGCTTTAATACAAAAATTATAACCACCATAAAAAGGGTGGGCCATATGGACTCTTGCCAATATGAAAGAAATGAATTTATCAATTAAGTTCTTACATAAATTATGTTTTCTTTCATGTAATTGGCAAGAGCCATGAGCTAGTGACGTATGGGATAGAAATACCCAAGATGTGGTAGACCACAGAATAGTCACTAGAAAGCGAGGGATAAAATAAAAACAGCTATTTCCAATGAAAAATTTAATCCACAAAAAAAATAAGTCTTTCTTATATATTTCACATAAATTTCAAGAAAAAATCTTAAACCATCAATAGAAGAATCAAACTGAAACAGCTGCCTGAAGAACTTTTCTACCAAAGACTGCTTTAGAAGAAGCAAATACATCAAAATGGTAACATTTTGTAAAAGTATGCAAAGAAGACCAAGTTGCAGCTTTGCAAATCTGATCAGCCGAAGTTTCATTGTTAAAAGTCCAAGAAGTGGCGGCTGATCTAGTAGAATGAGCTGTAATTCTCTGAGGTGGAGACTGTCCCACCTCTAAATAAGCCTTGTGAATCAAAAGCTTTAACTAAGATGCCAAAGAAATGGCAGAGGCTTTCTGACCTTTCCTAGGACCAGAAAAATCAACAAATAGACTAGAAGTCTTCCTGAAATCTTTAGTAGCTTTGACATAATATTTCAGAGCTCTTACAACAGCCAAAGAATATAGAGATCTTTCAAGAGTATTCTTGGGATTAGGACACAAGGAACGAACAACTATTTCCCTACTAATGTTGTTAAAATTCACAACCTTAGGAAAACATTTAAAAGAAGTCCGCAAAACAGCCTTATCCTGATGGAAAATCAGAAAAGAAGACTCACAAGAGAGAGCAGACAATTCAGAAACTCTTCTAGCTGAAGAGATAGCCAAAAGGAACAACACTTTCCAAGAAAGTAGTTTAATATCCAAAGAATGCATAGGCTCAAATGGAGGAGCCTGCAAAGTCTTCAAAACCAAATTAAGACTCCAAGGAGGAAAGATTTATATAATAACAGGCTTGATACAAACCAAAGCCTGAACAAAACAGTGAATATCAGGAAGTTTAGCAATATTTCTGTGAAGTAAAAAAGAAAGAGCAGAGATTTGTCCCTTCAAAGTACTTGCAGACAAACCTTTATCCAAATCATCCTGAAGAAACTGTAAAATTCTAGGAATTCTAAAAGAATGCCAAGAGAATTTATGAGAAAAACACCATGAAATATAGGTTTTCCAAACCCAATAATAAATCTTTCTTGAAACAGACTTATGAGCCTGTAGCATAGTATTAATCACTGAGTCAGAGAAACCTCTATGACTAAGCACTAAGCGTTCAATTTCCATAACTTCAAATTTGAGATCCTGATGGAAAAATGGCCCTTGAGACAGAAGGTCTGGCCTTAAAGGAAGTGACCAAGGTTGGCAACTAGACATCCGGACAAGATCCGAATACCAAAACCTGTGAGGCCATGCTGGTGCTATCAGAAACACATACGATTGTTCCAATATGATCTTGGAGATCACCCTTGGAAGAAAAAATACGGAAAAATGTAAGCAGGTTGGTAAAACAAAGGAACTGCTAACGTATCCACCATCTCCGCCTGAGAATCCGGACCTGGACAGGTACCTGGGAAGCTTCTTGTTTAGATGGGAAGCCATCAGATCTATTTTGGGGAGACCCCACATCTGTACAATCTGACAAAATACATCTGGATGGAGAGACCACTCCCCTCGATGTAAAGACTGACGACTGAGATAATCCGCTTCCAAATTGTCTACGCCTGAAATATGTATTGCAGAAATTAGACAGGAGTTGGATTCCGCCCAAGAAAGTATCCAAGATACTTCTTTCATCGCTAAAGGACTGGGAGTCCCCCCTTGATGGTTGACGTAAGCCACAGTTGTGATATTGTCTGAAAATGAATGAATAATTCTCTCTTTAATAGTGGCCAAGCCTGAAGAGCACTGAAAATAGCACAGAGTTTAACCTCGCCTCTTGAGGATTCCAAACTCTTTGTGCTGTCAGAGACCCCCAGACAGCTCCCCAACCTGTGAGACTTGCATTTGTTGAAATCACAGTCCAGGCAGGACAAATGTCCGATGCTGCAGTCATGAGACCTAAAACTTCCATGCACATGCCACTGAAGGGAATGATCGAGACTGAAGGTTTCGACAGGCAGAAACCAATTTCATTTGTCTCTTGTCTGTTAAAGACAAAGTCATGGACACTGAATGAATCTGGAAACCTAAAATGGTGACCCTTGTCTGAGGAATCAAGGAACTCTTTGGTAAATTGATCCTCCAACCATGTCTTTGAAGAAACAACACAAGTTGATTTGTGTGTGATTCTGCTAAATGAAAAGATTGAGCCAGTACCAATATATCATCCAAATAAGGAAGCACTGCAATACCCTGCTCTCTGATTACAGATAGAAGGGCACCAAGAACTTTTGAAAAGATTCTTGGAGCTGTTGCTAAGCCAAATGGAAGAACAATAAACTGGTAATGCATGTCTAGAAAAGAGAATCTCAGAAATAGTGGTCTGGATGAATCGGAATATGAAGATACGCATCCTGTAAGTCTACTGAGGACATGTAATGACCTTGCTGAACAAAAGAATAGTCCTTATAGTCACCATCTTGAAAGTTGGGACTCTTACAAAATGATTAAAAAACTTCAGATCCAGTACTGGTCTGAAAGATTTTTCCTTCTTCGGGACAATGAATAGATTTGAATAAAAACCCAGACCCTGTTCCAGAATTGGAACTGGTACAATCACTCCTGAAAGCTCTATATCTGTTATAATTATACCTTATAACGTGATAGATGTTATTTTAATTAGAGATTGGTTTGTAGCTATTTATGATTACCTCAACTCAATATGACCATAGAGAGAGGTTTGTAGATAAATAGCAGTGTTTACTGATAATAGGTTCTGACTGAATTAATATTACATTCAGTTATCTTCAGTTAATGTTATAATTAAGGTTTGCCAAAATATAATCTCCTACAACTATTGTTAGTTGCAAATTTGTTCTTAAAAGTCTTTTGAAAATTGAGTTATTTATGTAAAAGGTAGATTGTTAGTAGCAAGCTTAAACAGGTCAGAATAAGAAGAAGCTTCTGTAACAGGTTAATTAGGTTGCAGTGTCATAACAATAAGCAGTCCAGCAAAGTAGAAGCATGGGAGTCAGCAGAGATAGGAATAACAGAGTCGAGCAAGGTTTAAGCTTAAATAGTTAATAATCCACAAAGGAGGAAACCGCAATAAGTCTTAAGCAGACAAGATGGTAGAGAACAGAATATATTGATACTTGCGGTTAGGAGATGGAAACCTAAGTGACTCGTTGAGCAGCTGAATATGGTAATCCGGATAACAGCTTGTTGTCGAGTTTACCGTCAGAGAACACGGTTACTGTTCAGCCAGGAGGGCAGACTGGTTTGATGAAGCTGGGGAGAGAATGCGATCAATGCTGAGGCTCAATGTTGTCGGAGGTATTCAGTGTAGCGTCTGCAGCTTGTTGACGTCACAGTGTACGGGTACCGTAGCTTAGAATGAGCTAACAGGATAGAGAGCGTTTGTTTAAAGTTCAGCGATCCCCAAGGCAGCTTACAAACAGATAGTTGAGGAGATTGATTTAGGCAAACGTTAGAATGTTTTTATAAATCTTTTAGAGAGCTTCTGTACAGCAATGAAGATATTCTGGTAAGTAATAACAGGAGATCAGAGAATAGCGTCCTAACAACTAACTTTCCCTATCACTCTCAATAATCAAGCAAGCAAATAGGGAAAACATGTTCCCTTTATAGACAACTAATGGGAGGTGCTTTGACTAATTTAAAGGGAAAGCAGTCTTATGGCAATATCTGAAACACATTTCAGAAAAGCCTGAGCTTTCACAGGATTTGTTGGAACGTGGGAAAGAAAAAATCTTCTCACAGGAGGTCTTATTCTGAAACCTATTTGATACCCCTGGGAGACAATATTCTGAATCCAATGATACGCATCCTGTAAGGCTATTGAGGACATGCAATGACCTTGCTGAACAAAAGGCAGAATAGTCCTTACAGTCACCATCTTGAAAGTTGGGACTCTTACAAAATGATTCAAAAACTTAAAATCCAGAACTAGTCTGAAAGAATTTTCCTTCTTTGGGACAAAGAATAGATTTGAATAAAAACCCAGACCCTGTTCCAGAATTGGAGCTGGTACAATCACTCCTGAAAGCTCTAGATCTGAAACACATTTCAGAAAAGTCTGAGCTTTCACAGGATTTGTTGGAATGTGAGAGAGAAAAAAATCTTCTCAAAGGAGGTCTTATTCTGAAACCTATTCAATACCCCTGGGAGACAATATTCTGAATCCAATGATTCTGAATGGAACCTGCCCAAATGTCTTGAAATAATTTCAATCTGCCCCCCACCAGCAGAACTGGATCGAGGGCTGCACCTTCATGTAGTCTTGGGGGCTGGCTTTGGTTTCTTGTAAGGCTTGGATTTATTCCCACTCGAGGAAGGCTTCCAATTGGAGCCAGAGTATTTAGGGGAAGGAGCAGTTTTTTGTTCTCTATTCTGACGAAAGGAACAAAATCGATTAGAAGCTGTAGATTTGCCTTTAGACTTTGTATCTTGAGGCAAAAAACTCCCTTCCCCCCAGTAACAGTGGAAATAATTGAGTCCAACTGGGAACCAAACAAATGATTATCCTGGAATGAAAGAGATAGTAACCTAAATTTAGATACCATGTCAGCATTCCATGATTTGAGCCATAAAGTTCTTCTAGCTAAAATAGCTAAATACATAGATTTAACATTTATCTTGATAATATAAAAAATAGCATCATAGATAAAATGATCAGCATGTTGAAGCAAACGAACAATGCTATGCAAATCAGTCTTTTTCCCGTCGTGCTAAGCTATCCAACCAAAAAGTTGATGCAGCCATAACATCAACCATAGAAATGGCAGGTCTGAGCATATAGCCAGAATGCAAATAAGCTTTCCTTAGATAAGATTCAATCTTCCTTTCTAAAGGATCCTTAAAAGAGGTACTATCAAAGGAATAGTAGTATGTTTAGCAAGAGTAGAAATAGCCCCATCAACCTTAGGGACTTTTTCCCAAAACTCTAATTTAGCCACTGGCAAAGGATATAACTTTTTAAACCTTGAAGAAGGAACAAAAGAAGTACCAGGCTTAGACCATTCCTTAGCAATCACATCAGAAATAGCATCAGGAATAGGAAAAACCTCAGGAGTAGTCACAGGAGGTTTATAAACAGAATGTAAACGTTTACTGGATTTATTATCAAGAGGACCAGACTCCTCAATATCCAAAGTTATTAACACTTCTTTTAACAAAGAACGAATATACTCAATCTTAAAAAGATAAGATGATTTATCAGTGTCAATGTCTGAAGTAGGATCTTCTGAATCAGAGAGATCCTCATCAGAGGAGGATATATCAGTATGTTGCCGGTCATTACAAATTTCATCAATATTATGAGAAGTTTTAAAAGATCTTTTACATTTATTTGAAGGCGGTATAGCAGCCATAGCCTTCTGTATCACATCAGTAATATAATTTTTCATATCAACAGGGATATCATGTACTTTAGATGTTGAAGGAACAACAGATACTGTACTAGCACTAATAGAAATCTTTTCTGCATTCAAAATCTTATCATGACAACTGTTGCATGCTACAGCTGGAGATATAATCTCCACTAACTTACAACAGATACACTTAGCTTTGGTAGAACTGTGTTCAGGCAGCATGGTTCCTACAGCAGCTTCTGAGAAAGGATCAGATTGAGACATCTTTTAAAATGTAGAACAAGAAAAATAACATTAAACATAAATATCTTATTTCCACATATAGCAGTTTCAGGAATGGGAAAAAATGCAAATGCTAAAATTGGCAAAAAAAGCAAATAGCATAGCCCTCTGAGCATAAAGAAGGCAAGGAGCATATAGGAAGTGAGGTAATATAAAACTAATTTTTTTGGTGCCAAGTATGATGCACAACGCAAAAGGAAGTTGAGAAATTTTTTGGCACCAACAAACATCCGTAAATGACGCAACTCGCGTCATAACACAATTTCGCACCTAACAACCCAGCGTCAACTAAGATGCAGGAAATGATGAACTTGCGTCATGACAGATGCAGAAAATGATGAACTTGCGTCATGACAGACGCACATTCGCACCCCAAAAATTCTCACGCCAAGAATGACGCAATAAATAACAGCATTTTGCGCCCTCGCGAGCCTAATTTTCCAAGAAAAAACAAGTCAAATTGAAAAAAAGACTATACCCCATGTAAGACAAACTTCCTAAACATGATACCCATAATGAAACTGCTGGACTGCAAAGGGAAATACACATAGACCTGACTCATGGCAAATTGACTCAAGGAATTGGGCTTCAGAATGCTTAGAAGCGCTTATCACAAAAGAAATCATAAAAATCAAGCACAAACTTGCTTCACCACCTCCATAGGAGGCAAAGTTTGTAAAACTGAATTGTGGGTGTGGTGAGGGGTGTATTTATAGGCATTTTGAGGTTTGAGAAACATTGCCCCTCCTGGTAGGATTGTATATCCCATACGTCACTAGCTCATGGACTCTTGCCAATTACATGAAAGAAATGTGTAATGAAAAATGTTACAGTATAATGCACTTTAATCACACATCATCTACTCATGTACTGTACCCATAATGCCCCAGCTCAAATGTATGACTAATTTATTTACAAGTTGTGCTATTCTTTTGGAAGTGAAAAGGTTAATTTTACACATGTAGGGTTCTGGGTGTGAAGGAAACTCACATACATTATAATATAATGCTAAAAAAAAATATTTTTGGTGTGATTTCGCTATTTGATTTTCAAAATCAGGCCTTTACTACTTGCTTACTCCATGTGACAATATACAAGGTTTACTCCATCTAGTGATTGGGGCATTCACAAGTATATATATATATATATATATATATATATATATATATATATATATATATATATATATATATATACAGAGAGAAGTGCATTCACAGGAACGAAAAACTGGCTCAATACCATTGTTAGCCTGTTCTATGGCGATTTACCACCTGGGTGCAACTTTTTAACCCAGTAATGCTTTTCACAGAGTGAAACTTTCCTGTAGTATAGCAGTCTGATCCCGCCTATTACGGTCAGTCCAGCGCCAAAATACCAGGCAATTTCTCTCTGAACAAAGCAACCCCAGACGATCGTTTCGGCCTTCATTGGGCCTCGTCAGTGAGGCGTAACCACATTCCTCTAAGCACACTGAGCAAGGAGTCCACGTCTCGTTATCCCTTTTTTCCCATAGGGAGACTAAATACACTCAGAGAGAAGCACACTCACAGGAACGAACAACTGGCTCAATACCATTGTTAGCCTGTTTTATGGCGATTTACCACCTGGGAGCAACTTTTTAGCCCAGTAATGCTTTTCACAGAGTGAAACTTTCCTGAAGTATATCAGTCTGATCCCACCTATTACGGTCAGTCCAGCACCGAAATACCAGGCAATTTCTCTCTGAACAAGGAACACAGCAATCCCAGACGATCGTTTCGGCCTTCATTGGGCCTCGTCAATGAGGTGTAGCCATATTCCTCTAAGCACACTGAGCAAGAAGTCCACATCTGGTTGCCCCTTTTTCCCATAGGTAGACTAAATACATACAGAGAGAAGTGCACTCACAGGTACGAACCACTGGCTCAATATCATTGTTAGCCTGTTCTATGACGATTTACTACCTGGGTGCAACTTCTTAGCCAAGTAATGCTTTTCACAGAGCGAAACTTTTCTGTAGTATATCAGTCTGATCCTGTCTATTACGGTCAGTTCAGCATCAAAATACCAGGCAATTTCTCTGTGAACAAAGAACACAGCAACCCCAGCCAATCATTTTGGCCTGCATTGGGCTTCATCAGTGAGGTGTAGCCATATTCCTCTAAGCACACTGAGCAAGGAGTCCACGTCTGGTTGCCCCTTTTTCCCATAGGGAGACTAAATACATACAGAGAGAAGTGCACTCACAGGAACGAACAACTGGCTCAATACCATTGTTAGCCTGTTCTATGGCGATTTACCACCTGGGTGCAACTTAGAACAGGCTAACAATGGTATTGAGCTGGATGTTCGTTCCTGTGAGTGCATTTCTCTATGTATGTATTTAGTCTCCCTAAGGGAAAAGGGGGTAACCAGACGTGGACTCCTTGCTCAGTGTGCTTAGAGGAATGTGGCTACACCTCATTGACGAGACCCAATGAAGGCTGAAATGATCGTCTGCGATTGCTGTGTTCCTTGTTCAGAGAGAAATTGCCTGGTATTTCGGTGCTGGACTGACCGCAATAGGCGCGATCAGACTGATATACTACAGGAAAGTTTCACTCTGTGAAAAGCATTACTGGGCTAAAATGTTGCTCCCAGGTGGTAAATCGCTATAAAACAGGCTAACTAAATCACCATAAAACAGACTAACAATGGTATTGAGCCAGTTGTTTGTTCCTGTGAGTGCATTTCTTTCTGTATGTATTTAGTCTCCTTATGGGAAAAAGGGTTAACTAGACGTGGACTCCTTGCTCAGTGTGCTTAGAGGAATGTGGTTACGCCTCACTGATGAGGCCCAATGAAGGCCGAAACAATCGTCTGGGGTTGCTGTGTTCTTTGTTCAGAGAGAAATTGCCTGGTATTTTGGCGCTGGACTGACCGTAATAGGCGGGATCAGACTGATATACTACAGGAAAGTTTCACTCTGTGAAAAGCATTACTGGGTTAAATAGTTGCACCCAGGTGGTAAATCGCCATAGAACAGGCTGACAATGGTATTGAGCCAGTTTTTCGTTCCTGTGAATGCACTTCTCTCTGTGTATATATATATATATATATATACTTGTGAATGCCCCAATCACTAGATGGAGTAAACCTTGTATATTGTCACATGGAGTAAGCAAGTAGTAAAGGCCTGATTTTGAAAATCAAATAGCGAAATCACACCAAAAATATTATAATGTATGTGAGTTTCCTTCACACCCAGAACCCTACATGTGTAAAATTAACCTTTGCACTTCCAAAAGAATTGTAGACAATCATTTCGGCTTTCATTGGGCTTCATCAGTGAGGTGTATCCATATTCCTCTAAGCACACTGAGCAAGGAGTCCACGTCTGGTTGCCCCTTTTTCCTATAGGGAGACTAAATACATACAGAGAGAAGTGCACTCACAGGAACGAACAACTGGCTCAATACCATTGTTAGCCTGTTCTATGGCGATTTACCACCTGGGTGCAACTTAGAACAGGCTAACAATGGTATTGAGCTGGATGTTCGTTCCTGTGAGTGCATTTCTCTATGTATGTATTTAGTCTCCCTAAGGGAAAAAGGGGTAATCAGACGTGGACTCCTTGCTCAGTGTGCTTAGAGGAATGTGGCTACACCTCACTGATGAGGCCCAATGAAGGATGAAATGATCATCTGGGGTTGTTGTGTTCCTTGTACAGAGAAGAATTGCCTAGTATGTCAGTGCTGGACTGACTGTAATAGGTGGGTTCAGACTGATATACTACAGGAAAGTTTTACTCTGTGAAAAGCATTGCTGGGCTAAAAGAAGTTGCACCCAGGTGGTAAATTGCCATAGAACAGGCTAACAATGGTATTGAGCTGGATGTTTGTTCCTGTGAGTGCATTTCTCTATGTATTTATATATATATATATATATACACACACACATGTAAAAGCAAGGAAATTCCTAACTTAAACTGCCCCCCCATACCACTTTTGGAAGCTTTGCATGACAACATCAATAAGATCACTGATAACACCAAACATGACATTATTGATGACATCATCTGTGATAAATACTATAGTCTTCACCATCTAAATTCAATCTCCATTTCATAAGCTTCTGGTAACCTTTTAATTCCCCCTCTCCCTCTCATGCAATCACCTCCTCATCCTCCACCACAATCTCTTCTTCACACTCTCATCTCCATTTCCCTCACACACATTTACAGGTTTCACAGAAAACTTAAATTCTGGCTTTAATGCAAGTTTTTTGCCAACTAATTTTCTTGTTTTTTTTTTCCCTAAGAAATTAAAGCAACTATTATAACATCAATATTTATGATTAAGAAAAAAAAATGTTTACAAAAAAATGTTCTATCCTTCTAAAATGTAAATAAGTAATAAATACTTTTATTCTGCAAGAAGGGGCACTAATAAAGTTTATTATATTATATATATGTATATGGATATATGTTTGTAGGAGGATTGTATATAATACAACTGCCATTTCAATCAAAAGGTAGGCCTAAGCTGCTTCACTACTGTGTCACAATGCAGAAAGAAATCAAAAATAGTGGGAGGGACAGGGGAGTTTCCTGGGTGTGAATGAAGTTCTCACAACTTAGATTCTCTAAACATTTTACACCTACTGATTTAACTTGCAAGCTGTATGCAGGTGAGGTTTATTCAAAGTTCACAATACTCGCATTTAACAGATAGAAAAGTAATGCTACTAAACTAGAAACATAAACAAATTAAATTGTAGTTAAAACATCTCAGTTTAATTTGTATTTGCTGCAAACTAAGAATTTATATCCTGTGAGATTCACTATCCCAGAGAGTTGTATTACTTTCTATGTTGAATCACTTGAAAATTATGCAGCAGAGCTGTAAAAAGCTGACTAGAATCTGGACATCTCTATGTAAAAAAGGAATACATTGTACCTCAAAATGTCCTCAGTAGCCACATTCTATTGTAAAGGGACTTTAAGCAGCCAATTAGTAGGCATTACCCAGGACTTGCAAGGGAGTGTGTATCTGCCATGTGCAGCACAATTAATTACAATCAGTTAGATTATGAGTTTTGAGCGCTATAGGGAAATTAACGACCTCCACAAAAGCAGCGTTATTTCACCTCCCTATAGCGCTGCTATTAAAGGTTTACAAAAACCAGGCTTCTGTGGGCGATATGGTGGCATTGAGCTCCATACCGCACCAAAATACAAGCGCTGCTTTGACGTGCTCAATGGGGAGAGACGGCAAAAAAGAAGCCTAACACCTGCGTTGACGGAAACAAAAGCTCTGTAACGAACCCGTTGATGTCTATGGGGGAAGAAAAAGTTATGTTTAAACCTAATACCCTAAGATAAAAACCACATCTAAACACCCCTAATCTGCCGCCCCCGACATCACCACCACCCTACATAATGTTATTAACCCCTAATCTGCCATCCTTAACATTGCACCCACCTAAATAAAACTATTAACCCCTAATATGCTGCTCCCGATATAACTGTCACCTACATTAGTTATTAACCCCTAATCTGCCGTCCCCAATGTCGCTGCCACTATACTAAAGTTATTAACCCCTAAACCTCTGTCCTCCAACATCACTAACACTAAATAAATATATTAAAACCCCTAAACCTAACCCTAAGCATAACCCTAACAAAACCCTAACGTAACCCTAACATCCCCTAACTTAAATATAATTAAAATAAATCTAAATAAACCTTACAATTAATACCTAAATAATACCTATTTAAAACTAAATACATACTTACCTGTGAAATAAAACCTAAGCTAGCTACACTATAACTAATAGTTATATTGTAGCTATCTTAGGTTTTCTTTTTATTTCACAGGTAAATTTGTATTTATTTTAACTAGGTAGACTAGTTATTAAATAGTTATTAACAATTTACTAGCTACATAGTTAAAATAAATACAAAGTTACCTGTAACATAAAATCTAACCTGTCTTACACTAAAAACTAACATTACAGTAAAATAAAATAAATTACAAACCCGCCCACAAAATTACAAAAAATAAAAACGAAAATATCAAAAATAAAAACTAATTACTCCTAATCTAATAGCCCTATCAAAATAAAAAGCCCCCCAAAATAAAAAAAAAAACCTAGCCTACACTAAACTGCCAATGGCCCTTAAAAGGGCCTTTTGTGGGGCATTGCCCCAAAGAAATCAACCCTTTTACCTGTAAAAAAAAATACAAACACCCCCAACAGTAAAATCCACCACTCAACCAACCAACCCCCCAAATAAAAACCTATCTAAATAAACGTAAGCTTTTTTATTTTGATAGGGCTCTTAGATTAGGAGTAATTTGTTTTTATTTTTGATAATTTTGTTTTTTATTTTTTGTAATTTAGTGTTTTGTTTTTTTTGTAATTTAGAAAATTGTATTTTAATAATTTAATTTATTTTATTGTAATGTTAGTTTTTAGTGTAAGGCAAGTTAGGTTTTATTTTACAGGTAACTTTTGGCTAGATTACGAGTTTTGCGTTATGGCTCATAACGCTGCTTTTTCACTACCGCTGCTATTACGAGTCTTGCAGGTATAGCTGTACCACACACTTTTTGGCCGTAATGCAACGTAACTACTGCACCATTCAAAAATTCCTTTTTCAATGGGACTTCCATAGCGCCGGTATTACGAGTTTGCCTGTCTGGCCAAAAAGTGAGCGGTACAGCGCATAACTACAAGATCGTACCGTAAACTGAAAGTCAGTAGTTATGGGTTTTGCGCTACAAAGCTGTAGCATAAAACTCATAACTAAAGTGTTACAAAGTACACTAACACCCATAAACTACCTATTAACCCCTAAACCGAGGCCCTCCCGCATCGCAAACACTAAAATAAAATTATTAACCCCTAATCTGCCGCTCCGGACATCGCCACCACTATAATAAACATATTAACCCCTAAACCGCCGCACTCCAACATCGCAAACACTAGTTAAATATTATTAACCCCTAATCTGCTGCCCCCAATGTCGTTGCCACCTACAAACACTTATTAATTGGAGAATAAGTGGAATAGTGCGCTAGTGTCAGGGGGAAGATCAAACACCTTACTGGGTATGCTTAGATCCTTCAATCTGAGCAACAATGATATACTAAAAAAAGGGAGGGGTAGTAAGGGCGCTAAAAGCTGAAGATCTTAGGGGTATTTGTGTGTATCGTTATACTGCTATACTTTTAATAATATATGTGGTGTATTAAATGGTAACAAATAGGTTCTAAGTGATTCTACATACACTCTGAGCGTTTAAAAGCTTTTAATGAAAATAAAAATTAAAAATTGAATTTTTCACATTTATACAAAGACACTTGTATGGAACAATTGTTAGAGACGTCTCTCTATTGTATTGGGGATCCAACCAACAACATCAAAAATCAGCAAAAATACACAATCGTTTAGTATATAAAATGTATCAATATGTTGCAATTGTTATAACGTTAAAAGTTGTAGCAGCCTTGTATATAAAAACAATATTGAATAAACTTGGTTATATTCTTATCTAGGAAAGTTCCTCTCCATTAGGATAATAGCTGGAATTCTATTATAATGTTAGAATGTTAGAATGTTTATAATATTGAAGCGGTACTGTGAGAGATTAATTATAAAGGGCATCGTAGTGCCTCTGAGTCCAGAAAGTATTAAATTCAGGGTATTATATAAGCGTCCTGTATATACAGTATTTTCAGGCAGTATTTTATTTATCTTCTTGTGGTAACATACCTCTCTTGTCCGGTATCCAAAGCCGTGAGGTGTGCTGTGTCTCTTCCGCAGCTAGTCTCTGTCCTGTGAAGCCGGCGTCTGACGCCACGCCCGGTTATCCACAGAGGCCGCCCACAAGGGCCTTTTGCGATGCATTGCCCCAAAGAAATCAGCTCTTTTACCTGTAAAAAAAATACAAACAAGCCCCCAACAG
The DNA here is from genome assembly GCF_027579735.1 of Bombina bombina. Lineage (NCBI taxonomy): Eukaryota > Metazoa > Chordata > Amphibia > Anura > Bombinatoridae > Bombina > Bombina bombina. The sequence continues at coordinate 59,934,893 of NC_069507.1, read as the reverse complement.
TAAAACCCACCACCCACACAACCAAACCCCCCAAATAAAATCCTATCTAAATAAACCTAAGCTCCCCATTGCCCTGAAAAGGGCATTTGGATGGACATTGCCCTTAAAAGGGCATTTAGTTATTTTACATTGCCCAAACCCTAAGCTAAAAATAAAACCCACCCAATAAACCCTTAAAAAACCTAACACTAACCCCCGAAAATCCACTTACAGTTTTTGAAGACTGGACATCCATCCTCATCAAGCCGGGATTCTTCATCCAAGTGGGCAGAAGTCCTCAACGAAGCCGGGAGAAGTCTTCATCCAAGCAGCAAGAAGGTCCTCCAGGCAGGCAGAAGTCTTCATCCAGACAGTATTATCTATCTTCATCCTTCCAACGCGGAGCGACTCCATCTTCAAGACATCCGGTGCAAAGCATCCTCTTCTGTCGACGGCTACTGAAGAATGAAGGTTCCTTTAAGGGACGTCATCCACGATGGCGTCCCTTGAATTCCGATTGGCTGATAGAATTCTATCAGCCTATTGGAATTAAAGGGTAAAAAATCCTATTGGCTGATACAATCAGCCAATATAATTGAGCTTCAATCCTATTGGCTGATGCAATCTATTCTATTCTGTTCGAATCAGCCAATAGAATGCAAGCTCATAATATGTGTAGGTAGGTGGCGGCGACATTGGGGCGGCAGATTAGGGGTTAATAAGTGTAGATAGGTGGCGACAACGTTGGAGGCGGCAGATTAGGGGATAATAATGTAGGTGTGGGTGATGTCGGGGGCGGAAGATTAGGGGTGTTTAGACTCAGGGTTTATGTTAGGGTGTTAGGTGTAAACATAACTTTTCTTTCCCCATAGGAATCAATTGGGCTGCGTTACGGAGCTTTACCCTCCTTTATTACAGGTGTTAGGCTTTTTTTAGCCGGCTCTCCCAATTGATGTCTATGGGGAAATCGTGCACGAGCACGTAAAACCAGCTCAAAGCAGCTCTGGTATTTGGGTGCGGTATGGAGCTCAACGCTGCCATATTGCCTGCTAACGCCGGGTTTTTGCAAACCTGTAATAGCAGCCCTATTAAAGGTGAGCGGTGGAAATAACTTGCAAGTTAGTAGCGAGCCGCTCATAATGCAAAACTCGTAATCTGGCTGTGAGTATTTATTTTAACTAGGTAGTTAGTAAATAGTTAATAACTATTTACGAACTAGTCTCCCTAGTTAAAATAAATACAGACTTACCTGTGAAATAAAAATAAAACCTAAGATAGCTACAATATAACTATTAGTTATATTGTAGCTAGCTTGGGTTTTATTTTACAGGTAAGTATGTATTTCGTTTTAAATAGGAATTATTTAGGTAATAATTGTTACGTTTTATTTCGATTTATTTTAATTTCATTTAAGTTAGGGGGTGTTAGGGTTAGATTTAGGGTTACGTTAGGTTTTGGGGTTAATATATTTATGTAGAGTTAGACAGCGGGAAAGACAATAACATTCAGGACTTGCACATGAAAATCTCTGATGTTGCTGTGGATCCCTAGAATGCACTCAATATAAAGCTCCTCTTTGTTGCCTTTATAAAGCAGCAGCCAGCCCTTCCATGTGCTTCTCCTGAATGCCTTTGCGGTGCACTCTCTGCCCCAGCCAGCTCTAACTAACTTACATCAGGGACTAGTTTGCCCCTGCTCTCCCACTCATGCTTCCCTTCAATTACCTACATCATAGAGGAGGGACTTAAGTGGCGCCCGGTTTCACTTTGTAAATTAGGCTCCCTTGCGGCAACCTAATCTGTTTAATTCAGTGGGGGGGCACACAGGGGGGCAAAGAATAATCTAAGGGGGTCACTTGCCCCCCCTATCCCCTCTGTAGCGACGCCTATGGTTAGTGATGTAGGAGGTCAGAGGTTTAGGGGTTAATAATTTATTTTAGTATATTTCGTTGTGGGGGGCTTGCGGTTTAGTGGTTAATAGCGGCGGTGTGGGCAGACGGCAGATTAGGGGTTAATAATCTTTAAATAGTGTTTGCGATGTGGGAGGGTGGCGGTTTAGGGGTTAGTAGGTTTATTATAGTGGCGATGATGTCTGGGAGTGGCGGAATAGGGGTTAATAATTTTTTTAGTGCCAGCGATGTCGGAAGCGACAGATTAGGGGTTAATAAATGTATTATAGTGTTTGCGATGCGAGAGGGCCTCGGTTTAGGGGATAATAGGTAGTTTATGGGAGTTTAGTGTACTTTGTAGCAGTTTAGTTATGAGTTTTATGTTACAGATTTGTAACGTAAAACTCATAACTACTGACTTTAGATGGCGGTGCGGATCTTGTCAGTATAGAGTGTACCACTCACTTTTTGGCCTCCCAGGCAAACTCGTAATACTAGTGCTATGGGAGTCCCATTGAAAAAGGACTTTTAAAAAAGTGCAGTACCGACGTTGCGTGACAGGCTAAAAGGTGTGCGGTACACCTTTACCTACAAGACTTGTAATAGCGGCGTTAGGGAAAAAGCAGCGTTATGAAGCATAACGATGCTTTTTCACTCATAACGCAATACTCGTTATCTAGCTGATTATTTTCAGCCTTAGTTTAAGGAGGTTTACTATGAAATCTTGCGAGTTTTCAGTGAAATACCATGAGATAACAGAAAAACACTGTTATATTGATAATGTGCTGAAGAAGTACCCTGAAGAAGTACCCTGCGCTGTGGATGTCAATTAGTGACATAACTGACCAACTGCACTGGACTGTGGACTGTTGCTAAACAAAACCTAATTTGTATAAAATAGGTAAAAATAATAAAAGTTAGAAACTTCAAACTGTAAAGGAACATTCCATCACGTCAATAGCCAGCAGGATGCTAAGTTTCATGAAAATACATTCAGCCATGTCAGCTATAGAACTTGGCACAAATCCCAATTATGTCTTTTTTTTAAAATTAATTTATAAGTTTTTTCTGAAATAACTTTAAAATGGGTTAACCAATTTAATTGAAATTTGGCAGTTTTGTAGTAAGCAGTAGTAGCTACAAAACTGCACAATTACATTTTTTGTTTCAAAGTGACAATTTTAATTTAAAGGGATAGTAGTCAAAATTAAACTTGCATGTCATTTTAAGACACTTTTAAATTCACTTCTATTTTCTTTGCTTTGTTCTCATGGTATCCCTTGTTGAAAAAGAATACACACATATCCTACACTAGTGGAGCTAGCTGCTGATTAGTGCCTGCACACATTTGTCTCCTGTGATTGGCTAACTAGATGCATTCAGCTAGCTGCCAGAGGAAAGAAAACAGCACTCCTGACATAGAACAAAAGCTAGAATAACTTCCATGCCTGTTCATTTAAATTGCAACTCCTCAGGGTGCACGTTCTTTTAGCACACTATGCCCTTTCACAGAGAAAAAATATCCTGTAGCATATCAGTCTGACCCTGCCCAATGACAGTCCATCGCTGTCCTCCGTGCACACATGCCCTTAGAGAGATACCACTGCACCTCACTGACGAGGCCAAAACGATCGTCTGGGGTTGTTGTTTCCCTTGTTCAGAGAGGAATTGCCTGGTATTTCAGCGCTGGACTGTCATTGGGCAGAGTCAGACTGATATGCTACAGAATATTTTACAATATCCTTTTTTTTCCAATTACACTTTAGTTTTTTTGGAAATATCTATTACCCATCTTTGCACAACCAACATGGTTATATTAATATACTTTATAACATCTAAATATCTGCCTTTTTCTAAGCCCTTGAAGGCAGCCTCTTATCTCAGTGCATTTTATTAGCTTTTCACAGCCAGACAGTGCTAGTTTATGTGTGCAATATAAATAATATTGTGCTAAGTCCCGTGGAGTTATGCATGAGTCAGCACTAATTGGCTAAAATGCAAGATTGTAAAAAACATTGCAATAAGGGGGCAGTCTGCAGAGGCTTAGATACAAGGTAATAACAGAGGTAAAATGTATATTAATATAACTGTGTTGGTTATTCAAAACTGTGGAATGGGTAAAAAAGGTATTATCTTTCTTTTTAAAGAATAAATATTTTCAAGTAGACTTTCCCTTTAACTTTCCTCAAAAGCACAGTAGGTGGGAATTTAGTTGTTAAACTGCCCTGGGCCTAGGGTTGCCACCCGCCCCGGTTTCACTGGGACAGTCCCGGTCTGAGGCTCTGTGTCCCTTGTCCCAGGACTACCCTGAAATGCCCCGGGCTAAGCCCTCCCCTGGCGCAGCAGTGAGCAGTGCACAGACTTTACCAAAAATTGGCTGGCCAGAAGAGCGCTTAGCCCAGGTAGGTGGAGTCTGGAGGAGAGACGGAGGATGGTGATGACAGTGGGAGGAGTCGTGATGTTGGATCCTGCTGAGAGCTGCAGAGAGAAAACCGTGTCAGATGTCAATGCCCAAGTTTATTTTCAAGTGGATAAACAGAAGCCGTGTGCTTTTAGGATTGACAGACAGACTCTTCTATCTATCAGGCTCTAGAGGCTCTCTATAGCTGGCCAATTGCATTAGCCATCTCTTTTAGCTCTCATCCAATAAGAAAGTAGCTTCCACAAATCGTTTTGGTTGCTATGACAGTGAGAGAGGCAGGCTTTCTGTTAGGATGGATGTGCCCATGGACACGCTGTCTGAAGTAACTGTGGAGCTCTTGAAAATGGCAGCTGAGAGTATAGAGCCAGTGCCAGATGCAGTGCGGGCTGTGCAGCGTCTGACGGAGCTTTTCAGGGAACAGGAATACAGGTGAGCTTGGTGTATGGCTAGCACGAAGCAACAGGAATAGCCTCATTAGTGAAGGGCTTACGGTAAGCTGTCAGCCGGTTTGGTACAGGAGGAATGACGTAACGATGAGCTGTGTTGTGTACAGGTGCAAGGCTAAGTGTTTTATCACGGTCTGTTGGCTGGTCTGTCTATGTACAGGGGCAAGGCACTGTGAGGAGCTATGAGCCGACGTCTCTAAGTGTAGTGGTAAAAACTAAGCCACATTGATAGCTAGTGGTATAAGGGTAAGTGTCTAATCACAAGCAGGTGTGTGTGTGTAGATGTAGGGCTAAGGTTTTGCTGACAAGAACATAGCATTTTTACGTACAGGGATAAAGGTTTAATGACAAGCTCTGAGTCGGTATATTGTGCAGGTGTCAGGGTTTAATGACATGCCCATTCAATTGCTGTTATTTGCTTGTACCTGTAGTGTGATGACATAGTGCAAAGTTGGCAAACCCATAACGATCAAGTTTACAATAGCTTTAAATGGCATGCAAAAAATGTTATGCCAATGTTCACTACAGCCTCTGGGCTACCACAATTTTTATTTTATTTAGTTTTTAACTAGATTGTTACCCTACATTAAAAGGTTTGCAATCCTAATTGGAGTGTGGTTGAATGGTATAGTGAGATTGCTTGCAAACACATGCCATACAATATTTTTTTTACCCTTATTTTGTAGGGCAGGAAAACCTCCACCTGGTTTTCACCTTGATATTGTCAAAGGGGACAAGCTTATAGAGGTATATAAACACTTTCCTAGCGCTTTTCTTCCAGCATAAACTAGTATAAATAACATGCTTAGTTGGCCAGGGAGTCACTAATATAAATATATATATATAAATTTATTTCATAATGAAATTGAGGCTGCAAGAAGCCACGCCAAAGCCACACCCCAAGCCACACCCTGAGACACACCCTCTCCACGTCCACTTAAAAAGTGTCCAGGAATTTTCTGGGCAAAAGGTGGCAACCCTACCTGGGCCTAGGCTAATTTTCTTCTTCAGCTGCCATCTGCGCACAACTTCAATTTAAAGTAGTATCCACACTTCCCCTTCAAATTGACCAACCTAGGCCCGGGTCTAGTTTACCTATACAGGAATACAATATTGTTTCTATTATTTACTTAAAATTTTTAAGGATCCGACTCCTACAAGACATAAATAAGTGCATAACTTCCTATTCAGTGTAAATAATATATATATATATAATCAAATAAATACTAATGTGCAAATTAAGCAATAGTTATTATGTAATATTAGCAATAGTTCTTAGGTACTCTTGCTGAGATCTAACTAGCTTCTAAATTCAGAGCTTTGGGGGGGGGGGGGTTTAAGATAAAAATCAGATTAACACAGTCAATCAGCTTTTAGTCAGTAAAGATATTGGGACATATGTATCAATGTGTGAGCGGACATGATACAAAGTAGAGTACCACGTCCGCTGCACATTGCTACACATCGATAAATGCATAAAAGCATACGCTATCTACATTTATCATTACACCAGCAGTTCTTGTGAACTGCTGGTGCAATGCTGCCCCCTGAAGATTTACGGCCTCAGAGCAAGCAGACAAGTTATAGAGCAGCGGTCTTTAGACCGCTGCTTCATAACTTCTGATTCCAGCGAGCCTGAAGGCTTGCTGGAAACAAGGGGCCTCAAGCTCCATACCGAGCTTGATCAATATTCCCCATTGTCTACTGGCTGCTTATTATTATGGGAGCACTAAAACGTTACTGTGCATGTGAAATCACTTCAGTCTTTGTTATAGGAATTTAAAAAAATAGGCAAGATACCCAATCACCTTGTAAGTAAACAGAAAAAACAAGGCACTAGGTCTCAAAGCCACTGCAAAGATGAAGTTCTTATTAACATAACAGTTGTGAATATTAGAATAAAAAACCCAGGAGGGGTTTCATAGTGTTAAACAGTACAAACACCACCCAGGCAAACCCCCCAATAAAGGCACTCAAACTATGGAGAGCACAACAAGTGCTAATATAGGCAAGCTGGATAATGTCTCCAGCAGAACTATATCAGGTAAGCAAGACCACAGAAAAGGCTGTTACCCTCCTTGTAGCAGCTCCACTAGAATCCACACTGTAGCTCCAGCCGCAACATCCACACTTTATGTCCAGCTGCAACATCCAACTTCCACACACTGTTGTCCTAGCATGTCCACCCACAGGTGCAATCCTACCACATATGAGGAAGGAAGGGACACTATCTGCTGGATACAGAAGAACTTAATGTGTGTTAGGATCTCTGAGGAAGTATGCCTGGTGGCACAGGAAACGCGTCAGCTCTTTTAGGTATGACCTATCTTTGGATGATATGTATATACTTTGTATACAATAAACTAGAAGTTTAATTGCAACCAGTATGTCTGCACCTCTTTTTTCTCTTATTTAATACCCTTAATCTTTTTTCCAGTTATGGACCCTCACTGCAGACCACAAGTCCGATTAACCCAACAGAAGCCAAGGCAACTTGATAATTACAAGTATTCATATCCAGACAGAATCTCAAGCAGGAGCTTTATGGTGTAATAAAACCAGTATTTGGATTTAGAAGCAGTCTGATCCTGGCTGACATTGTTTCTTAATTTTAAGATACTTAGGGCAACCTTCTAATGCAGTACACACACTTAAGCAGGCAGCATAGCAAACATGGGTTGTTGCCTGAGTGCGCTAAACCCCTGTCTCCCCTTTGGATGGCAGAAATACATATAGAACAATTATTTAACACAGTTGTACCTGCAGCAAACATAACTCTGATATCACCCAGTTCATTTGGCTGCCAGTAATACACACTGATCAGTGATCTCTTCCCTTTAGTGCCAATAGTTCATGCAGTGTAGTGATTTGACCCAATTGTCTGCAAGTGCCCACATAGAGTAATGATTTAACTTCTTTGTGACAGGAACATATAAAAGATTGTGGGCTAGATTATAAGTGGACGCAATATTCTTACACCACTCAGTAATCCTAGTTCACGGAAATGTGTGCTTGTATTACAGGTGTGGCACATGAGAGCGCCCTTCCATAGGCTCCAATGGGAGCCTTGTTTTCATGCCGGCAGCCACAGCAAACCACCTAGCACAGCGCAGGGGGCAAATCACGCAGCGTTGGGCAGCAATAAATAATTATACATGTATATACTTATATTCATATATACTGTATGTATGTGTTTATCTGTCTATATACACATATGAACACACAAAATATATGTATATAAGCATATACATATATATTTATAGTGAAAACACAGTCCCCCATTGACCTCCATGTAATTTAGGTGCCACATCCCCTCACTTTAACCCTATGGGGCAGATTTATCATCGGTCTGTACGACATGATCCACTCAGCGAATCATGTCCGACAGACTTTGGAAGCTAGCAGGGGGTGCCATTCAGTCCGATCGTATGAGATCGGGTGGATTGATGTCTGTAGCCTCAGAGCAGTCTTAAGACCGCTGCTTCATACCTGCTCTTTCCGGTGAGCCTAAAGGCTCGCGCGGAAACAGGGGCATCAGAGGCCATTCGGCCCTTGATAAATCAGCCCCTTTGTAACTACTTTGTGCAGTTTTTTTTTAAAAATGCTCATATTTATTTTTTATTTTAAAGAACTGTCCTCTTTATTTTGGGGGCTATTGGGGCAACTTTTTATCTTTAATCAGAGGTTAGCACATAGTGAAACCGTGAGCTCACAGTAGCATCAACCAACCACTTGTAATGACTGGTTATTTAATGTGCGCCCGTAAACTGGCAAATTTGCCCCTTTACAGGGCGCACGTTAAGATAGAGCTCCACTCGCCATCTGCACCTGGGATTTTAACTTCCATGTGGCCTCTAGTAACACACAACTGAGCACTGATGTAAATCCTTTGTGCTGACAACACATTGGCTGTCAGCGCCTCGCAGAGTCCAATTAATAAACCCTATGGGCCAGCTAAATGCAATAACCTGTGAGTTTTACCTCTCCAGGATACCAATAACATGAATTATTTCACCCCTTTTTTTTCTAGTAACACAAATATTACAGTGTTTTCAAAAACAGTACAAGACTGCAAAGAAATGTACAACCTCAAGCACTGTGTCAATAGGGAGTTTGAGTGCTTGAAGTTGTACATTTCTTTGCAGTCTTGTACTGTTTTTGAAAACATGGTATATAGTACACAGAACCTATACCAATATAATAATAAAAATCCAAATGTGTAGATAACTCTCCTACACTAAGATTCAAACTTATAATAAACCTTGGGTTCCCTATAATCATCCCAGTAGTTTCATTGTTTTTTTTGCATCATACAAATATTACAGTATTTGTCACAACTTGTTTGCAAATAGCTTAAATATGCAAACATTTAACCCATTTCTAGCAGTTAGTAATAAACATAAAATAACCTTACAAGCCCTTTACATCAGTAACACATACAGATTAGTGATTTAGAACCTCTCAGTAGTTGGTAACATGTAAATCGACTATTTTACCTTATTTGCCATTAACACACATAATGCTGTCAGTTTGCTTAAATTAAAGGGACATGAAACCTAGGTTTTCTGCTGATCATGAGCTTGCCTAGATAAACCATTCAGCAAAGGATAGCAAGAGAAGGAAGCAAATTAAATAATAGAAGTAAATTGGAAAGTTGTTTAAAATTGTATTCTCTATCTGAATCATGAAAGAAAAATGTTGGGTTTCATGTCTCTTTAACTGCCAGAAACACACATAGAGCAATGATTTAACCCCATTTATATCTGTCAGCTGGAAATATTTGCACAAATATTTTTCGACAATGTTTAAAAGCACAGATAAGTGCAAAAATGCAATTTTGCAGCAAATGGTAAAAATAACAAAGATCATTTTGCAGTGGAAGATGCTTGCAGAAAACGTATATATGGTCTTACAAAATGCCTCAGAAACCATAAAAGGTTTTGTAGGGGAAAAAACAGTTTACATAAATAAATTAGTGGCCATGTAGGATCAGACTTTGCAAAACTCCCTTTTGCTTTTTCTGCTGAGTCCCAGCTCTATATCTAATTGGCGGAGCTGTTCCAGAAACCCACGATTGGGGGAGATGTAGCGATGTTCACTGACTTTTTGTAGAGCATCCATCAGAGACAGACCTTCACAGATCATAAGGAACGCCACGACAAGTGAGGAGGCTCGGCTGATGCCCAAGCCACAGTGCACCAGCACCTTACCTGCAATTACAGAGAGGAAATGGTGACGACTGGCGTAATACACACTAACCAATCAAAACATGAGCTTAGTGTCACAATAGATAACAAAAGAAGCCTTAGAAGAGACGATGCACAAAAGGGCAAATCAGCAATAAGGTCTACTAAGGATTACTGATAGATGTTATAGTGCTAGTAGGAGGATTTATTAAACGGACATGAAACCCAAAAAAATTATTTCATGATTTAGGTAGAACATACAATTTTAAACAACTTTCCAGTTTACTTCTATTATCAAATTTGCTTCATTCTCTTGGTATGCTTTGTTGAAGGAGCAGCAATGCATTACTGGTTTCTAACTGAACACATGGGTGAGCCAATGACAATCAGTATATATATGCAGCCACCAATCAGCAGCTAGAACCTAGGTTCTTTGCTGCTGAGGAGCTTACCTAGATCAGTGTTTCTCAACCTCGGTCCTCAAGTACTTCCTCCTGGTTTTCATTATAGCTAAACTAGAACACAGGTGAAATAATCAGCTGATCAGTATCACCGTGGTTACTAACCTGCTCTCACCTATAAGCTGATTATTACACCTGTGCTCTAGTTCAGCTATAATGAAAACATGGTGTGTTGGGGGTACTTGAGAAACACTGATTCAGCAAATGGTAACAAAAGAAGGAAGCACATTAAATAATAGAAGTAAACTGGAAAGTTGTTTAAAATTGTATGCTCTGTCTAAATCATGAATGTCTAATTATGACTTTACTGTCCCTTTAAGTTATTGCTTGCTTTATCATGCTCTGTCTTTGAATAGAATGTTTGGCAGGACACTAAGGTCCAGGATGCAGCTGCATTTTGTCTGCAAGGACAGATATTGCATGCACCTTTGGCAAGGTCAGACATTTTGGATTCATTTTTTGTCTTGTGGTTCACAGGTTTTTGTAATCACGCTCTGACCATGAAGGTGATAATTATAGAATACGGGGAAGTAATTAAATACTTATCAGATCTCTAAAGAAACAGGTGTGAGGCTATGTGGCAGTAAGTTCTTCCTTTGATCTGCAGCTGACTTTAATATGAATGCACGCCTCAGCCATCACATGAATATTGTATGCAGGTCAATAACGTACAATGCACCAGGCTACGACACAGAAATGTAGTTTTGGTTTAGCGTCTTGTACTGCAGGTTTCATATAAGTACTGTTGTAGAGTTTAAAGGGACAGTCAACACCAAACGTGTTATTATTTAAAAAGATAATGCCTTTAACACCCATCTCCCAGCTTTGCACAACCAACATTGTTATATTAATATACTTTATAACATTTAAACCTCTAAATATCTGCCTGTTTCTAAGCCTCTACAGACAGTTTCCTATAACATGCTTTTTATTAGCTTTTCACAACAGGGGAGTTCATGTGAGCCATATAGATAACATTGTGCTCACGCCCATGTAGTTGTGCATGACACAGCACTTATTGGCTAAAATGCAAGTCATGTGATTATGGGGCTTTCATAAGAGGCTTAGATACAAGATAATCACAGAGGTAAAAAGTATATTAATATAACAGTGTTGGTTATGCAAAACTGGGGAATGGGTAATAAAGGGATTTTCTATATTTTTAAAGAATAAAAACTTTGGAGTTGACTGTCCTTTTAAATTACAGAATTGTGGGCCCCTTGTGGTCATTTTTGTAACTATAAAAATATTTTAAAGTGTTATTTCTTCCATGTGTTTATTAACTCATCAAATTGTAATATTGTTTTACCCAATGAGGCCAATTTAACAAAGGTCTTGCGGACCTGATCCGACAGATGCGGATCAGGTCCGCAAGACCTCGCTGAATGCGGAGAGCAATACGCTCTCCGTATTCAGCATTGCACCAGCAGCTCACAAGAGCTGCTGGTGCAACACCGCCCCCTGCAGACTCGCGGCCAATGGGACGCCAGCGGGGGGTGTTAATCAACCCGATTGTACTCGATCGGGTTGAATTCCGGCGATTCCTGTCCGCCTCATCAGAGCAGACAGACAGGGTTATGGAGCAGCGGTCTTTAGACCGCTGCTACATAACTGCTGTTTCTGGCGAGCCTGCAGGCTCGCCAGAAACACGGGGCATCAAGCTCCATTCAGAGCTTGATAGATAGGCCCCAATGTCAATGATTAATGAAGTAACTAGGAGCTCAAACACAATTACACAGTTTGAAAAAGATAAATAATTTGAAACAAGCAAGTGTTTTGCAATGACCTACATCTCTACACACAGACCAAGAAACATTCAGATCATTAGATCTACACAAGTAGATCTGCTGAAGAGTCACACTGTGTCCTCATATACAACGCAAGTTGACAGAAGTTGACAGTATACATCATCATCATTAACAGTTGACAGTATACATCATCATCATTAACAGTTGACAGTATACATCATCATCATTAACAGCTGACAGTATACATCATCATCATTAACAGTTGACAGTATACATTATCTCCTCTTCTGGCTGTTCACATGATGCATCTTTACACCACACTACTTATTTTCACACATTTTGGGACGGATTACAAGTGAAGCGCTAATAGATAATTCTGGAGATATTATTTTGACCAATAATAAAATAAATATGAAACATTTTAAACTATGCTAATTTTTTAATTCTATAAAAATTACTTTTTAAAAAAAAATGGGATATTGTTCTCCACACTACATAATCCTTAGTTTGGATTACGGTAAAGATCCTACATTTAATTCAGCAGGAGATTCTCTATCTTTACAAGACAACATTACTGCAGATTGGAATTTATATCCCCACATCACGGGTTATATACCTCATAAAAGTGAGGTCACAGCAGGTGAACAGCAATAATAATTTTGCTATATGGTGGTAAAAACAACACTACACTATATTGTCTTTTCTAACTTATTTTCTTTTCTTATTTTACACTTGGAGCCCTATTCCTATCAACACATTGCTTTTCAAGATTTGTATTTGGTAGCAAGTACCTATGGAACAAGTCCCTTAAAAAGAGGAAATATATAAAGATGGAACATAACCTTTAATATAGTGCTGAAAACAATCTTCTTTTCACTTTAACATATAATATATATATATATTAATATAAGAACCACAAGGGGGATATTTATGACAGTGCGGATCAGGTCCACCAGACCTCGCTGAATGCGGAGAGCAATACTCTCTCCGTATTCAGCATTGCACCAGCAGTTCTTGTGAGCTGCTGGTGCAACGCCGCCCCCTGCAGATTCGCGGCCAATTGGCCGCCAGCAGGGGGTGTCAATCAACCCGATCGTACTCGATCCGGTTAAATTGTGGCGATCACTGTCCGCCTCTTCAGAGCAGGCGGACAGGTTATGGAGCAGCGGTATTTAGACCACTGCTCCATAACTTGTGTTTCTGGCGAGTCTGAAGTTTCGCCAGAAACACGGGTGTCAAGCTCCATACGGAGCTTGATAGATATGCCCCTATGAATTGTAGGCAGTTCTTATAATGCAACACTTTTAGGGTTTTGCACCTTTATTGGATTCCAGACCAGCTCTGATAAACTGTGCGGCAGGGTGGAAATAACGGCTCATGTCAAAACTGGGGTCATCGCTGGCCTCCACTCCAAAGAAATCAATGTTGATGTCCTTGTAGAACTCCGGCCCAGTATTGATTCGCTTCTTACCAGATGCAGCGTTTAGGACATGTGTGATCCCCAACTGGTGAAGTGTTGCTTTATCCCGGGCTGCATATCTGTGCAAACATATAGGTAAAAAACCTGTTTATTTACAGGAAACTATAACTATTTGTTCTATCGATCTATCTGTCTATCTATTATCTATCTATCTAGCTATCTATCTGTCTATCTATTAGCTATCTACCATCTATTATCTATCTATCTATCTATCTATCTATCTATTTAGTAGTATATCTATTATCTATCAATCTATCTAGCTATCATCTATTGACTATCTATCATCTATTGTCTATCTATCTATTTATCATCTATTGGCTATCTATATATCTAGTAGTATATATATTATCTATCTATCTATCTATCTAACTATCTATCTATCCATCTATCTATCATCTATTGCCTATCTATCTATCTATCTATCTATCTATTGTCCGTCTGTCTATCTATCTTTCTATCTATCATCTATTGTCTATCTATCTATCTATCTATCTATCTATCTGTCTGTCTGTCTGTCATCTATCTGTCTATATATCTGTCTATATATATATCTATTATCCATCTAAATATATATCTATTATCTCTCTCTCTCTCTCTCTCTCTCTCTCTCTATATATATATATATATATATATATATATATATATCATCTATCTGTCTATATATCTATCTATCTAAATATCTATCTATCTATCTATCTATCTATCTATCATCTATCTGTCTGTCTTGTTAACAGTTTATCTCTAACTTTCACCAGATTTGCCTCACATATATGTGATGATTGTCACTGTTTGTGCCTTCTATCACACTTGGTTTAATCCTGTCAATAACTTGTCAGCCTTTTCTCTTGCCGTTATACAGCAATGCCTCCTTACGCATCTCCGATGTACAGATCTGGCCACACTTCATTAAAATGTCTCCTGGGCACTCGATTACACCAGAGCATGAGCTGAAGATCAGGAACGGATGGGGGTTCACAGCTTGACTGGACATCAGTCATCCTATAAAAAGATGATTGATTAAACCGATACATTATGTGAATTGCACGGTATGAAACTGATCAATATTTGGGATCATATAAAATGTCCCTAAGGTGTGGGGGTGTCTTGGACATAAGTAATGCTAATGTTAATTATTTTTTTCCTTGGGCTTTAGCCCCTTATTCTAGCAACACCCCTGACACAATCTTCATTGCTATTAAAGAGACATGACAGTTTTTTTGTTTCACCTAAAAGGGTGTTTTAATATGTATTTAACTTTTTGTTATTAAATGGCTGTTCTTGTGCTGAGAAATAAACATTTTCTCTCCTACGCTTGTGTTTATGGCTCTTCCTTACAAACTAATGAATTTTTATCCACTTCCCCATTCTGGTTATCTTTCTATTCTTTGTCAATTTATGTTGGTTTGTTCACCAAATAATCCTGTAAAATCAAAGACCTAATCTTCCAAGAGTCTGAAATCTGAAGCCCTAGTGACAACAAGACTGTGCAGGAGAAGAATTATCCACCTTCCTGAAATCATTGCTGAGTCTATAATCAACATGGGCAACTCTAGGATAACCTTACGCTTCCCTCTGAGGTAGAGGGCATCAGAGCCAACCATACAGTAAAATCCGTAAGAAAAAAAGAAAAAACATACAAAAAGTTTTTCAACATGCCAAGCCTGCTTTAAAGGGATAGGAAAGTAAAATTAAAATTAGATAGAGCATGTAATTTTAAGACATTTTTAAATTAACTTCTATTTTCAAATGAGCTTTGTTCTATTGGTATCCCTTGTTAAAAAAATGCACATATCTTACACTAGTGGGAGCTAGCTGCTGATTGATGCCTGCACAAGTTTGTGCAGGTGATTGGCTATCTATATGTGTTCAGCTAACTTTATGAAAACAAAGAGGTAAAAATGGCATTACCTGTGAGTTGTTTCCTTTATAGCATATAACTTATTTGAATTAATGGTCTAAATAAACCAATAGGGTTTATATTCAAGAAGCATAGGGTGTAGTGTGAAACTCACACTTACAACGTGTGTACATGCAAAGCACTCAACAACTTCAAGTCATCAATCTTAAATTAAGAGAAAATATGTGGTGAGTATATAAGTGACAAGAAGGTAGTTAAAAAACGTATTACTACTATATCAGTCCTGGAAGAAAAAATGAAAAATAAAAAATAAAATATTATTACTTTTTTATGCATATCTATATCCTATATACAAAAAACATAATATTTCAACATATCTTTATCAAAGTAATGTGTATTTAGAAATCAAGTATAATATATAGATAGATAATTTATCACTAAAGTCCTACTATTACATCATATGCCATTTGAAATTACAGAAAAACAGAAAGATCCCAATCCCTATTTAGCCCATTTGGCTCCATAGTTCCTAATTTAAAGATCCAAAAGTATTCTCGCTGCTTTAACAAGAGCTCTCTGTTACCTCCTCTACGGGACATGGGAACACTTTCTATTACTTGGAACCTTAGTTGTTTAATTGAGTGTCCCATTTTAATAAAATGGTGAGCTACAGGGGCTTTGGTATTACCAATTCTAATGTTGCTTTTCTGCTCAATTATTCTATCCCTGATATTCCTAGTTGTTTCCCCTATATAACTCCGCCCACAAGGACACTTAATCATGTATATCACAAAATGTGTATGACACGTATGATAACCTCTGATTTCAAAATTTTTCCTGTGGTGGGGTGATAGAAAGCTCTACCCCGTAGTCAATTCTTGAGAGCCCGTAGGATTGTCACAGATGACAATCTACTTAATGTGATTCCCACTCCTCCTGACATGTTTTGCTTTTTAACAAAAGCGATTGAAATAGCAGAACACAGTGAATGCTTCAAGTGGTTTCCCCAAATTCAACTAAAAATGCAACGTTTATTTAATTCTGCAGTATCAAAATTATTCAACCCCTTGAATAGAATCCTTCACAACAGCACAAATATGCAAAACAGGTGTTGTCTCAAGCACACCTGATGCAACTAATCAAGGGCTTCATTAGTTGCCCCAGGTGTGCTTGAGCTAGAACACATGAAATACCTGAACTGGCTAGGGGTTTGTTGAGTGTCGTATTTGACAGCATGTTAGAAATATGGGTAAGTCAAAAGAATGGTCAAAAAAGTTAAGGGAAGAGATCTTCACCCTTTACAAACAAGGAACAAGATACAAAAATATAGCAAAGGCATGAAATGTTCCTAGAGACACCGTTGGAAGCATAGTTCGCAAGTTCAAAGTTAAAGGAACAGTGGTTGCACTACCTGGACTGGGTAGAAACAAGATTTCTGAAAAGGCAGGTTGAGAAAAACCCTTGAGTGACTGCAAAAGACCTGCAGCAAGACTTGTTGGCAACAGGCACTGAGGTTTCAGTTTGCACAGTAAGAAACATAATAGATGCAGAAGGTTTCCATGCCAGGACTCCAAGACGTACACCACTACTGACCTAAAAGCACAAGAAAAATCTGTACATTTTGACAATAAACCTGATTTGCAATGGGGTTTGAATAATTTTGATTACAACTGTATAAGCTATGAATATATAAAATAAATTTACTTCAGTGGACCTTTAGGGTTTCCTCAGGATTAATTAAGCCTGGCCTTCTTTTGAACGTGTTGGCTTTGTCACACACACCGAAGTAGATAGAGCAAACAACTATGGTCAACGTAGGCAGCCAAAATACTGTAATGATTAAGATGAATACAATACAACTACAACAATCATATAATCCTTTTAAGAGAATTTTAAAAAGGACCAAATCAAACCATTTGTGATATGGAGGGTTTCAGAAGCTGTTGTAACTTACATACAATAATGCACTAATATTGGAGTTAGAATAAAAACAAATCTCACATGAATTAAAAAAAAAACTCCCAAATGCTGAAAAGTGTAATATCTGTGGAACAAGAAGTTGGAATTTTTGGTTCCCAGGGGAACTTTAAAGGGACATACAAAAGAAATTAATGTTTTATTGCATTATATTATTGTGCTGTTGCTTACATATAATTATGGGGGGGGGGGGGGTGATCATTGTCCAAAAAAATCAAGTATACAAAAAAGAGAGGAGAGAAGGGTGGACAATTCTAGAGCATTCAAAAAAGTATGTAATACATATACTATTGTTGGCAAGGGAAATCCCAACAAAGGAAAAGAAATGTAAAACTTAACTTTTATTACTGATTAATAAAAATGTGTATCAAACAAATGTGTGTATTAAAACTTGGATTAAAAGGATATGGAATACCAGTAGTAAGCAAAGGAGGCACTAAAAAATATAGTAAATAGTCAAATGAGGGACACCACACAGACCAGCACAAACAAAACACTAACGTGCTGCAAAAGAAACTATATCTAAGAAAGTGGATTAACCTCGCAACAATTAATCTATACAATTCAGTCACAAAGCAAGTAAGTGCCGGTCTATATAGTAACCATTACTAGGAGAACAAATTAAATAAGCTACACCATATAGCTATTAGGGAACAAATTTTTGACAATAATTGCGACTACTGGTCTCAAGGATACTCCTGATGTGCATTTCGCCGTTAACCGGCTTTGTCAAAGGCTAACCCAGATTGAGAAAAAAACCCTGCCTAAAAACTGTCTTGTAGCCAACCAGGGATGAGTAACGATACACACCCCTGTAGTAAGCCTATCACGGTTAACTTAATACTATTGGATGAGGAGACATCATGTGATTAGGGACGGCCAAACAAATGTTGCCAAAAACGTCATTGTCGAAGCTACAAGAGTGACCCGATTGTTTACATAATATATGAGACCAACATTGCTATGAATCAGTAAACTAATTGCCGTAATCTATGTTCAGGTTGCCACAAACAAGTAACATATTTAAAGCCCTCACACCACAGACGTGAGTGAGTAACTTTGACAACAACGATTTGTATGTCCATAAATAATGGAAAATCTATGTCATAACAGTGAGCACAGAGAAAGTATCAAATTGACAGGATGGATGGAAATAGACATAAAAATTAAAATAAAAATATATATGAAGAGCACATTTGGTGGGAATGCCCCAAGCTCCGCCCCTTATGGAATGCTTGCTTTCTAGTATTGTCCAAATTAGGCATATCTCTCCATAGATCACCAGCCATAGCCCACTTACACATAGGAGTACACACCTTACCAAAGCATCACTCATACATATGTATTTATCTCTTCATGTCAATCAAACATGCTATAGCCTCTGAGTGGAAGAATGAACTCCCTCCTCAGTACTATTAACCTTGCTTACATTTGCTTATTCAGTACTATTAACCTTGCTTACAAATGAACTCCCTCCTAGCTGGACAAAAATCTGTAGCTCCATGGCCTACTTATACACCATGGAGAAAGATATCTTCTACAAACTAGGGAATTCAGACTTATTTGAACTCACTTGGGCAGATTGGAAACACAACTACGACACGGCCTGGAAGCCCAATGTCCTATCCACAGACTGACCTTGCCATTGCGACGGTTGACCCTGACCTACTTTGTAATTCCCACAATTGGAAACCCCTCCCCCTTTCCTTCCCCTTTTCCCCTTCCTCTATCCCTATTCATCATTCCAGATTTGCCAGGGGCTATTAGTCCTTGGCGGCTATTCGAATTCGTAGATATTGTTGTTCGTTAGTAAGAATTCTATTATTTGTACATTAACTTATTATGCCTATTTGATAGCAATGTCCTAATTTGTTTTTTCTGTATTGTTGTGCCCTAGGCACTCGTTGCCCTCAATTGACTTCTTGCTTTATGTAATTCTAAATGTACACCAATAAAGCTTTTGAAAACCTAAAATATATATATATATAAATGAAGAAACTTGATCTACTCTAACCAAAACACAATATCTGCAATGTATTATTATGATATCATACATTACGAAAGATACCCCTTGTGCAATTATATCTGACACAAATCGTCACCCAACCATAATATCTCTCACATTAAAGAGCTAATATATTAATATTAAAAATTAGTGGTCTTTTAAATTAAATGTATTATAATGACATCGAGTGGGAGTGTATACATCCCTGCTATCTCCCATGCAATCTGACTGTGATCCTGAATGTATATACTAAGATATGCCATATTTAAGATTAGCTACAAGTTTTAAGCTTTTCTTTAATGTGAGAGATATTATGATTGGGTGACGATTTGTGTCAGATATAATTGCACAAGGGGTATCTTTTGGAATGTATGATATCATGATAATACGTTGCAGATATCGTGTTTTGGTTAGAGTAGATCAACCCAGTGTTTCTTCATATATATTTTTATTTTCATTTTTATGTCTATTTCCATCCATCCTGTCAATTTGATACTTTCTCTGCGCTCACTGTTATGACATAGATTTTCCATGATTTATGGACATACAAATCATTACAAAGTTACTCACTCACGTCTGTGGTGTGAGGGCTTTAAGTATGTTACTTGTTTGTGGCAACCTGAACATAGATTACGGCAATTAGTTTACTGATTCATAGCAATGATGGTCTCATATATTATGTAAACAATCGGGTCACTTCTGTAGCTTTGACAATGACGTTTTTGGCAACATTTGATTGGCCGTCCCTAATCACATGATGTCTCCTCATCCAATAGTATTAAGTTAACTGTGATAGGCTTACTACAGGGGTGTGTATTATTACTCACCCCTAATTGGCTACAAGACAGTTTTTAGGCAGGTTTTTTTTTCTCAATTCGGGTTAGCCTTTGACAAAGCTGGTTAACGACGAAATGCGCATCAGGCGTATCCTTGAGACCAGTAGTCACAATTATTGTCAATAATTTGTTCCCTAATAGCTATCTGGTGAAGCTTATTTAATTTGTTCTCCTAGTAATGGTTACTATATAGACCGGCACTTACTTGCTTTGTGACTGCATTGTATAGCTTAATTGTTGCAAGGTCAATCCTCTTTCTTAGATATAGTTTCTTTTGCAGCACGTTAGCGTTTTGTTTGTGCTGGTCTGTGTGGTGTCCCTCATTTGACTATTTACTAAATTTAGTGCCTCCTTTGCGAACTACTGGTATTCCATATCCTTTTAATCCAAGTTTTAATACACACATTTGTTTGATACACATTTTTATTAATCAGTAATAAATGTTTATTTTCCTTTGTTGGGATTTCCCTTGCCAACAATAGTATAGGTATTACATACTTTTTTGAGTACTCTAGAATTGTCCACCCTTCTCTCCTCTCTTTTTTGTACCCTTTTAAAGAACAGATATACATATATGGAAGACATAATTTAAAACCAAACAAGGAGTGAAACATAGCAATGAACTATAACAACATGCAACATAAACACAAAATGCTGTGTAGTATCAGTATGTCATAAAGTCATTGAACTTTGGACTGGATTTGCACACTCTTCCTGATCGAGTAACAACTGTGTGGGGATTGTTCAGCTGCAATCTCTAGCCGGACACTGTCAGGATCCTGTAGTAGTTGTGTGTTACATCTACGTCACTAGGCACCACAGCAGATGGCTGAGTTTGGGGTTCTGAAATGATCATGGGCACAGACAAGGCAGTGGTAGGGCAATATGACTCAGGTACCTGTAGAAAGTGGCGGTGGTTCCTTACATAGGTGTTACCATCAGAGTGGACAACATAGCTGTTAGGTTGGCGGGCCTTTCCATGAACTGTAGCCAGTTAGTCTCCATCCTTACCACCTTCCCAGGCTCCAGAGGAGAAAGGTGTCTGGCAGATTTGTCATGGCTTATCTTTCCCTTTTGTCTGAGTGTAAATAAGGCAGCCTGAATATCGGTCTCAACTTTTGGCAGAAGCTGGGATGAGACCATGGGGATCAGAGTCCTGGTGTGTCATGAAAGTGGGGAGAGGGAATGCTTTTCCTGGGTGTGTTGCGCAGGTTGAGTAGGGCTGCATAAATGTCAGAACCATCATGTGCACATTTCTCTAGGAGATGTTTAGCTGACCTGACCCCACGCTCTGATAGACCATTGGATCTAGGGTAATGGGGATTGCTATTGACATGCTGAAAATACCACTGGTGAGCAAAGTTCTTGAATTATCTACTGGAAAATAAGGTTGCATTGTCAGTCATCAGTTTGTGGGGAATCCCATGAGTAGAGAATATGAGCTTTAATTTCCTGATCACTGTGAGAACATCAAACTCCCACCAACCAGAATATGAATCTACCAAGACCAGGTAATTCTCGTCTGCCCACTCAAATATGTCAGCCGCTGTGATGGATCATGGTCTGTCAGGTATTTGGTGAATTTGTAAGGGTTCTCTCATCTGGTGCTGTCTTAGAGCATTGCATGGGGCACATCTGGAAGATTCCTGATTTTTCAAATAAAGATAGCAAGAGAACAAAGAAACATTGATACAAGGAGAAAATTAGGGAATAATAGGCCTTTTCCAGCCAGAAATTCCTATTTTAGTTCCTTTTACCTGATTTATCTTTAAGTCACACACTTGATGTTGTAGTTGTGATTTCTTTCTTTTTCAAAATGTTCAATAAAAGCAATGAATATAAAAAAAGGAGTAAATTAGAAAGTTGTTTAAAATTGTGTGCTCTATCTGAATCATCAAAGAAAAAAAATTGGGTTTAATGTATTAAGCCCAAAACCCTTTTGGTTTAAAAATAAAAGCACATTTGTGTTTAGCTGCTGGTAGTATTAAAATCTATTATTATTAACTAATTATCAATGGCATCAAATCAATGTAAACATTATTGTAGTAAATTGATAATTAAACCCAGTAAAAAAATGTAATGTATTTCAATGTACATTTGTAATTTATTTTGTTTGCCTTTTCTGTAATTTACCTTCACCTAGATTACGAGTTTTGCGTTAGAGGCTATGCGGTGCTAACAAGCAGTTTTCCCTCACCGCTCACTTCCCTACAGCGCTGGTATTGCGAGTTTTCAGAAACCAGTCGTTAAAAGACAAGAAGTGAGCGTTGAGCAAAATTTTGCTCCTTACCGCACTCCAATACCAGCGCTGCTTAAGTCAGCGGTGAGCTGGTCGTTAGTACTCGTGCATGATTTCCCCATAGGAGTAAAGAGCTGGCTGAAAAAAGTCTAACACCTGCAAAAAAGCAGCGTAAAACTCCATAATGTAGCCCCATTGATTCCTATGGGGAAATGAAAGTTATGTTTACACCTAACACCCTAACATGAACCCCGAGTCTAAACTTCCCTAATCTTGCACTTATTAACCCCTAATCTGCTGCTTCGGACACCGCCGCCACCTACATTATACTTATGAACCCCTAATCTGCTGCCCCCAACATCGCCGACACCTACATTATATTTTTTAACCCCTGCCGCAGTCAATGTTGCCGCCAACTACCTACACTTATTAACCCCTAATCTGCCGCCCCCAACGTCGCCGCCACTATAATAAACATATTAACCCCTAAACCGCCGCACTCCCGCCTTGCAAGCATTAGTTAAATATTATTAACCCCTAATCTGCCATCCCTAACATTGCCGCCACCTACCTACATTTATTAACCCCTAATCTGCCGCCCCCAACGTTGCCGCCACTATAATAAACATATTAACCCCTAAACTGCAGCACTCCCGCCTCGCAAACATTAGTTAAATATTATTAACCCCTAATCTGCCGTCCCTAACATCGCCGCCACCTACCTACATTTATTAACCCCTAATCTGCCGCCCCCAACGTCACCGCCACTATATTAAAGTTATTAACCCCTAAACCTAAGTCTAACCCTAAACCTAACACCCACTAACTTAAATACTAAAACAGAATGAAGATACCTTTAAGTGACGTCATCCAAGATGGCGTCCCTTAGATTCCGATTGGCTGATAGAATTCTATCAGCCAATCGGCATTAAGGTAGAAAAAATCCTATTGGCTAATGCAATCAGCCAATAGGATTGAAGTTCAATCCTATTGGCTGATCTAATCAGCCAATAGGATTAAGCTCGCATTCTATTGGCTGATTGGAACAGCCAATAGAATGCAAGCTCAATCCTATTGGCTGATTGCATCAGCCAATAGGATTTTTTCTACCTTAATTCCGATTGGCTGATAGAATTCTATCAGCCAATCAGATTCTAAGGGACGCCATCTTGGATGACGTCACTTAAAGGTACCTTCATTCTGTTTTAGTCATCGGAGGAAGAGGATGTCTTGAAGATGGACCCGCTCCGCGCCAGATGGATGAAGATAGAAGATGCCGTCTGGATGAAGACTTCTGCCCGTCTGGAGGACCACTTCTGCCCGGCTTGGATGAAGACTTCTGTCCGTCTGGAGGACCACTTCGCCCGGCTTGGATGAAGACGTCTCCCGGTAAGTCGATCTTTAGGGGGTTAGTGTTAGGTTTTTTTAAGGGTGTATTGGGTGGGTTTTATTTTTTAGATTAGGGTGTGGACGGCAAAAGAGCTAACTGCCCTTTTAAGGGCAATGCCCATCCAAATGCCCTTTTCAGGGCAATGGGAGCTTAGTTTTTTTTAGCTAGTATTTTATTTGGGGGGTTGGTTGTGTGGGTGGTGGGTTTTACTGTTGAGGGAGTTTGTATTTTTTTTTTACAGGTAAAAGAGCTAATTGCTTTGGGGCAATGCCCCGCAAAAGGCCCTTTTAAGGGCTATTGGTAGTTTACTTTAGGCAGCAGATTAGGGGTTAATAAATGTAGGTAGGTGGCGGCGATGTTAGGGAAGGCAGATTAGGGATTAATAATATTTAACTAATGTTTGCGAGGCGGGAGTGCTGCGGTTTATAGGTTAATATGTTTATTATAGTGGCGGCGACGTTGGGGGCGGCAGATTAGGGGTTAATAAGTGTAGGTAGGTTGCAGTGACATTGGGGGTGGCAGATTAGGGGTTAATAAATATAATGTAGGTGTCGGCGATGTTGGGGGCAGCAGATTAGGGGTTCATAAATATAATGTAGGTGGCGGCGGTGTCCGGAGCGGCAGATTAGGGGTTAACATTTTTATTATAGTGTTTGCGATGCGGGAGGGCCTCGGTTTAGGGGTTAATAGGTAGTTTATGGGTGTTAGTGTACTTTTTAGCACTTTAGTTATGAGTTTTATGCTACGGCGTTGTACCATAAAACTCTTAACTACTGACTTTTAAATGCGTTAGGACTCTTGACAGGGTAGGCTGTACCGCTCACTTTTTGGCCTCCCAGGACAGACTCGTAATACTGGCGCTATGGAAGTCCCATAGAAAAAAGACTTCACGAAGTTTACGTAAGTCGTTTTGCGGTAAGGCCAAAAAAGTGTGCAGTGACCCTAAACCTTCAAGACTCGTAATACCAGTGGACGTAAAAAAGCAGGACCTCTTAACGCTGCTTTTTTACCCTAACTCACAACTCGTAATCTAGCCGCTCGTTTTTCCCACCCCCTCCAAACAGGCTAGATGGCATACTAAATTCTGCAGTTTGAATGATCCAATACTACACACTGATTGTTTAGATTAGTGCAGGAGGTGATTTATAATAAGCCTCTGATTGGCCACAGCAAAGGAGACTAGGTGAAAATATTCTAGATACTTTTAAAGCGACATAAAGCATACATATTTGCTTTCATGATTCAGATAGAGCATACAATTTTAAACAACCTTCCAGTGTATTCATTTATCTAATTTGCTTCATTCTCTTAGTATGCTTTGATGAAAAACATACTTAGGATGACTCAGGAGCTGGGTACTAGCTGGAGATTGGTGGCTACACATCAATGGCATCAATAATGTTGTGTACCAGGAGGCTCATTCACCTCATAGCTCACCATTAAGGGGATTCAAATTTAAAAAAATCTTTTAATTACAGGAAGTTTTTGTAGTTTTGCAAATGATTAACATCCAATTTGAGTGTCAAAACTTTCTAAATACATTAACATTTTGTATCCTGCAAGTGTTTTTCAACTTCTAAAACCTTGGCACCAATTTGGACTTCACATTGGAGTAGAGGCATGCCACTGTTATTTTATTAGTGATGCTTCCATTGTTTTGCAGTATCTTATATTATCACCTGTAATGAAGCCAGTTAAATTATAGGAAAATAAAATTAAATAAATAATGAGAGTATATTGCAAATTATTTTGCTACACATAATTAAACATATATTACAATCTCAAAGTGTATTACAACTCTGTAAATGGATATCGCAATATTTTTATTTGTTTAATCTATAAAGGCAATATTATAGACTTTTATTAATTGCATGTCCCTGTACTGAATAAACAAAGATTTTATTGTCAGGCTTGCAATGTTGTGTACCTCTCCACTAATAGAGGGGTGGGGGTTGTCTGTATTAGCCAATGAGCATTAGTAGTAAATATATATCTATATATGTATATGCATGATTATATATAGATAATAACAGAGATATATATATAGGAATATCTATTTAGAAATAATTGGAATATATTCCCCTATGTGCAGAACATTGGAATGTGAAATATTTACAATAAATACATAGTTAAAACATTTATTAAATATGAATATTGCATAAATATGCTTTTACATGTTATCATGTTTTTAACTGCAGAGGGCTCCAATAGACATATATATGTCTATCAGGGGTGTACTTTGGCCTAGGAAAACAAGGCACTTGCCTAGGGTCCTTTAAATGCTGTTCCTTCAGGATAAAACATTTTTCAATATGATATCCCTTTTTTTATCATGCATAAACAACAATTGCATGATAAAAAGACTATGCAATAGCACATAGGTACATATTTAACATACTTATGTAATAGAGTATCCAAGAAGCGCCTAACTGGAGGCTGAGGGAAAATAGGTCTTACCAATTGGCTAAATGAGAAATAACTAACTATTAATAGTATTCCTATTAGATCAGTATTTAGACATATTTATTGGCATTTATACAATAAAAATTAAAAACATGGATCCATGTGACAGACAATAAAACAATAAAATATGCTGTACTATGATACAATAAAATCACAGTTGAATAACAGCAGTTGAATAGCAACAAATTATGATGCAATATGATACAATAAAATCACAGTGGAATGACAACAAATCTGCAGTATCACCAATCAATAAATTAGATTGATTGGGATAGTGATAAAGTGTTCATAGTCCCTTTAGAATATGTGAATCCTCTTCTTAGTGGTTAAAAATAAAAAATATTGAAAAAAAATTGAAAAAAATGTGAAAAAATTGAGAAAAAGAAAAAATGAAAAAATATATATATATTGTGAAAAAAAGGGATAAAATATTGTGAAAAATGTCGTGATAGAACAATAAGACTTGAAAAATTAAAAAAATAATGTTATAAAAACTAAAAAGAAAAAAATGGAAAATTTAAAAAAAATGTGACAAAATGTGAATAAAAAATAGAAATAAGTGAATTACAAAAAAATGTCAGAGATATCCGGAGTTAATTGTATCCAACCATATGAATGGTGTAACTTAGAAGTGTGTATTGTGAATAGTTTGAAGTGTTGGTGACTGATTTAGTTTGTTCCTCCTTGGGGATGTATCCTTGGTGTATGGATTCTGATGGTGTGTTAATTAATTGAATATTCAGTCTTTTCTTAGACTCAATCCCTCAGTTAATCCTGTGAATAAAAAAGTGACATAGTGCAATAATGCTACAACTGTATTAATAGTATTAAAATAATGCTCACCAATTACTGTCAACGCATTTCGGCCCCTTTATTAGGCCTTTCTCAAGCATTGCACCAGCAGTTCTTGTGAACTGCTTGTGCAATGCTGCCCCCAATCGGCCGCTAGCAGGGGGTGTCAATCAACCTGATCGAATTTGATCGGGTTGATTTCTGTTCGCCGCCTCAGAGCAGATGGACAAGTTATGGAGCAGCGGTCTTTAGACTGTTGCTTTATAACTTCTTGATTACTTCTGTTTGCCTTTAGGGGCTCCATACGGAGCTTGATAATTATGCCCCTTAGTCTGAACTTCAAATGAGTAGTAGATTTTTTTCTGACAAGTTTCAGTTATATCTATTTCCACTCCTCCTGTATCATATGACAGCCGTCAGCCAATCACAAATGCATATACATATATTCTGTGAATTCTTGCACATGCTCAGTAGGAGCTGGTGACTCAGAAAGAGTAAATATAAAAAGACTGTGCACGTTTTGTTCATGGAAGTAAATTGGAAAGTTGTTTAAAATGGCCTGCTCTATCTGAATCATGAAAGTTTAATTTTGAGTTGAGTGTCCCTTTAAGAAGCTCTGGTAGTCTCCCTAATATTCAGGTTATCTCATATATAGAAGTTCCTCATACCTTAATCTTTTTACTCATAGACTTAGCACATAACCAGTTGTGCTTCGTACTGGGACTTGCCAAGACACACCTGTATCTTTTGTTCTTGTGCTAATCCTCTCGTCTCTTACTCCTGTATTTTTCTTTTGATTTCTTATTTCCCTCTGTGAATTCTCTATCACCCACTGCTTATTCCCTTCCAGTCGAAGCTGAGACTTTTGTTCTAGAGACTCTGGGAAACTTTATTTCACATCTATATTTAACTAGAGCTAATTTTATCTCACTGTGCTCTCTTTCTCCTCCCTTCCAATTCTGCTTCCTACTTAAAGTGACATAAAACCCCACATTTTTCTTTCATGATTAAGATAGAGCATACAATTTTAAATAACTTTCTAATTTACTTCTGTTATCAAATTTTCTTTATTTTTCATGTGCACTAACCCAACACCCCGTTAGACCTAAATTATAAACCCCGATGCGCATTACGCATATTTTACATTTCTATGTCCTTCACATAGTAAATTTTTTTTAATTTTTATTATTAAATATAAATTTCTATATAAATCTGATAATTTTGATGTAAAATAGATATATATATATATATATATATATATATATATATATATACAAATAGAAATACAGGTATTGGTATATACAGATTCATATAGAAATATGTATTTATAATAAAAATTTCCTGTAAGTGAAGAACATTAGAATGGGACATATGTACAGTAAATATACAGTAAAACACATAAAAACATAAGTACGTGTACGCACACACATATACTGCATATATTTATATGTATGTACAGTATATATACAATATGGCACTTTGAAATCAAACACCTTGTCATATACCATATACTTTTGAGCCATTTTTAACTTTTTATTTATTTATATTTATATGAATAATTTGTATCAGATAGTGTTTATATGAACTTAACTGTGTATGTATATTGTGTTTAGTGTAACTTTTTATTAGCACACTACCCCTTTAGGGAGGTTGTCAGTCACAATAACCCGACAAGTGTAAATCGCAAATGCACTCTCGCGATTGAGTTTACTTTCAACACGTCATATGAGCGCTCTTTCCAAAGTGTGCAAAAAGCCGTAAAGAAACTATACCGCTAGCGCTCAAAAGTTAGCTCGCCACTTGTAATCTAACCCAAAGTCAACTACCAGCACTACACCCACTACAGACCAGCACTACACTTCCATATCGGAAATGAGCATGGCTGCTGGTTGGTCATTACCACGTCGCTTGTGATTGGCTCACCAGGCCATGTTCATCTTAGGACTTGGTAGTGCATTGGCGTTCTGCACCTGACTTTAACTATGTGCTTAAGCCCTTGTCTCAGGAGTAAACACATAGTCGTATGCCAGTGGTAGTTAAATAAGAAAATGCTCTTACATATTCTTAATAAATCTTTATGTCCCTTTTAGAACATGCCAAACCATCAAACTTAATTCAGGTATTCTTTGGCTTTCTTAGCAATGCCATTCGAATCCATTACAACTGCATCTGAGTGAATTTGTTAGTCTGTCTAACTACAATTGGAAATATCTGGAATTCCTACATTTGTATTTGGTAAACCTTATAACAGCTGTTTGCTGATGCTTTTAACAGCTCAGCATTATTGCAAAACATAAGCTGCTAATGAGAAAGACGTATTTCATATGGAAACTGGATCTATATTACTGATGCATGTTCAGTGATATTCCTAAAAAGATCACATTTTATAATCAGCTAGATTACGAGTTATGTGCACTATAGGGAAATTAATGAACGCCACAAAAGTTGCGTTATTTAACCCCATATAGCGCAGCCATTACAAGTTTTTAAAAACCCGGCTTGTGCGTAAAGATATGGTGCTTTTAAGCTCCATACCGCACAAAAAAACAAGAGCTGTTTTGACATGCTCGTTCAAGCTTTCCCCATAGACATCAATGGGGAGAGCGGGTCAGAAAAAAGTCTAACACCTGCGATCGCGGAATGAAAAGCTTATGGGGAAAAAAATATTGTTTAAACCTAACACCCTAACATAAACCCTGAGTCTAAACACCCCTAATCTGCCCCCCATTAACATCGCCGCCACCTACATAATGTTATTAACCCCTAATCTACCGCCCCCGATATCGCCGCCACCTAAATAAAACTATTAACCACTAATCTGCCACTCCCGATATCGCCGCCACTATACTAAAGTTATTAACCCCTATTCCCCTGCACCCCAACATCGCCCACACTATAATAAAGCTATTAGCCCCTATTTCGCCGCTCCCCGACATCGCCACAACTAAATAAAGCTATTAACCCCTAAACCTCTGGCCTCCCACTAAATAAATCTATTAACCCCTAAACCGCCAGCCCCTCACATCGCAAAAATCTAAATTAAACTATTAACCCCTACCCCTAAACCTAACGTAACCCTAACCGTAACCCTAACCCTAAACCTAACACCCCCTAACTTAAACATAATTAAATAGAGCTAAAGTAAACTTACAATTATTAACTAAATAATTCCTATTTAAAACTAAATACATACTTACCTGTAAAATAAAACCTAAGATACCTACAATATAACTAATAGTTATACTGTAGCTAGCTTAGATTTTATTTTTATTTCACAGTTAAGTTTGTATTTATTTTAACTAGGTAGACTGGTTAGTAAATAGTTATTAATTATTTAATAACTACCTAGTTAAAATAAATACAAACTTACCTGTCAAATAAAACCTAAGCTACCTTACACTAAAACCTAATATTACAAAAAAATAAAAAAAACACTAAAATCACAAAAAATAAAAAAACCTACCATTACAAAAAATAACAAATAAATAATAATCCAAAAAAATAAAAATGATGCCTATTCTAATACCCTTTAAAAAAATAAAAAAAAACACACCAAAATAAAAAAGCCTAATCTAGAATAAACTACCAAGGGCCCTTAAAAGGGCCTTTTGTAGGGCATTGCCCTAATGTGAACAGCTCTTTTGTTACAAAAACAAACAAACACTCCCTAACAGTATACAAACACGCACCCCCAAACTACCAAGGGCCCTTAAAAGGGCCTTTTGTAGGGCATTGTCCTAAAGTTAACAGCTCTTTTGCTACAAAAAAACAAACAAACACCCCCTAACAGTATACAAACCCCCACCCCCCAAACCCACTAAATAAAAATAAAGTAAAACCTAATCTACCCATTGCCCTGAAAAGGGCATTTGTATAGGCATTGCCCTTAAAAGGGCATTTAGTTATTTTGCTGCCTAAGCCCTAATCTAAAAATAAAAACCCACCCCAAAAAAAATAAAAAAAAAATACATTGCACAAAATAACAAAGTATCAAAAATAATAAAAATTATTCATATTCTAATACCCAATTAAAAAAAAGCCACCCCAAAATAAAAAAAACCTAATACCTTTTGTAAGCCACTGTCCTAAGTTAAACAGTTCTTTAACCTGTAAAAAAAATACTAACACCCACTAACATTACAAACCCCCAACCTCAAACCCACAAAATAAAAAAACTATCTAAAAAAAAATAAATCTAAGCTACCCATTGCCCTGAAAAGGGCATTTGAATGGGCATTGCCCTTAAAAGGGCATTTAGCTCTTTTGTGCCCAAACCCTAATCTAAAATAAAAACCCACTCAAACAACCCTTAAAAAAAGCCTAACACTAACCCCCAACGATCCACCTACAGTTTTTGAAGTCCCGTTTGAACGATCTTCATCCCAGAGGCGAAATCCTCATTCAGGCGGCGAGAAGTCTTCATCCAGGTGGCCTCTTCAATCTTCATCCCGGCGGCGAAGTCCTCATTCAAGCGGCAAGAAGTCTTCATCCAGGCGACCTCTTCAATCTTCATCCAGACGGCATCTTCTATCTTGATCCCGGCGGTGCAGAGCGGGTCCATCCTGAAGACATCCGGCGAGGAGTATCCTCTTCATATGGTCGCCACCGTACACTGAATCTAAAATGCAAGGTACGCAATCCAAGATGGCTTCCCTTGCATTCCTATTGGCTGAAAAATCAGCCAATAGGAATTAGAGCTGCTAAAATCCTATTGGCTGTTCAAATCAGCCAATAGGATTTAAGCAGCTCTCATTCGAATCAGCCAATAGAATAAGGGCTGCTTAAATCCTATTGGCTGATTTGATTTGAACAGCCAATAGGATTTTAGTAGCTCTAATTCTTGTTGGCTGATTCAAAATTTTCAGCCAATAGGAATGCCATCTTGAATAGGTTTAGGGGTTAATAGTTTATTTTAATCTATTTCATTGTGGGGGGCTTGCGGTTTAGGGTTTAATAGGTTTATTATAGTGGTGGCGGTGTAGGGCTTAATAACTTAAGTATAGTGGGGGCGGACGGAAGATTAGGGGTTAATAATATTTAAATAGTGTTTGCGATGCGGGAGAGCGGCAGTTTAGGGGTAATAACTTTATGATAGTGGTGACGATGTCGTGGAGAGGTGGAATAGGGGTTAATAATTATTTTTAGTGGCGGTGATGTCGGGAGCGGCAGATTAGGGGTTAATAACTTTAATATAGTGTTTGCGATGCGGGAGGGCCTTGGTTTAGGGGTTAATAGGTAGTTTATGGGTGTTTACTGCACTTTGTAGCAGTTTAGTTATGGGTTTTATGTAACAGATTTGTAGCGTAAAACTCATAACTACTGCTTTTAGATGGTGGTATGGATCTTGTCGTTTTAGGGTGTAACGCAAGCTTCTTAGCCTGACCGCAAAACTCGTAATGGCAGCGCTATGGGAATCCCATGAAAAAAAACATCATTTTTACGAGTGCGGGACTGACGTTGTGTTACAGGCTAAAAGGCTTGCGGTACAGATGTACCGACAAGACTTGTAATGGCTGTGGTGCTGTTTTAACGCTGAAATTACCATATTTTCAGAATTAAAAGACGAACCCACAGACTTGTAATCCAGATGAATATGTCCAATTAACCTATTCCTAAAATTTTGTGTTAATTATAATTTCAAAGGGACATTGCTGTGCAAGATTATGTGAGCATGTAATATTTGCACTACTGACCCTTGATGCCTACGTGTTAAACTGCTACAAACAAGATTAAACACATAGGTAAAGTAATGCTGGGAAACCTGCAAGCACTGCAGCTCCTGAGCTAAACACAGCCAGTGACTGGAAGCGTTGTGCTATTACTGATTGGCTGACCAAGCAGAGACAAGCAATTCTCTGCGGCTACTGAGTGTGACTTTGAGGCCTATTTATCAAATGTCTGTCAGACCTGATCCGACAGTGCGGATCAGGTCCGACAGAAATCGCTGAATGCGGAGAGTAATACGCTCTTCGTATTCAGCATTGCACCGGTAGCTCTTGTGAGTTGCTGGTGCAACGCCGCCCCCTGCAGACTCAGGGGTCTCAATCAACCCAATCGCACTCGATCGGGTTGAATTCCGGCGATGTCTGTCTGCCTCATCAGAGCAGGCGGACAGGGTTATGGCTCGCCAGAAACACGGGCCCTCAAGCTCCATTCTGATCTTGATAAATGGGCCTCATAATCTAGATGTTTAATCCTATTTGCAGGAGAATGTGAGCCCCCCCAAAGGTGCTATTAGTGTCATATTAATATTATAAGCACTTGGTATTATGTTTTGACCCCTCAACTGCAGACTAGCTGCATCAAGAAAACACTAGCTGCTACAAAGGAGCAAAGACAAGGAGTCGGTTCCTTTGGAGTTCCATATGCAGAACTATGCCGGCATTAAATTAATCTGTACCTACTGATCTCTATGGGTGATAAACTTTGGGTTTCACCAATGCTGTGGAATGCTTCTACAAATGTTTGAATGATTAAAGGGACAGTCTACATTAAAAAAATTATTGTTTTAAAAGATAGATAATCCCTTTATTACCTATTATCTAGTTTTGCATAAACAACACAGTTATATTAATACACTTTTTACCTCTGTGATTACCTTGTATCTAAGCATCTTCTGACAGCCCTCTGATCACATGACTTTGTATTTATTATCTATTGACTTGAATTTAATACTGTGTTGTGCTAACTCTTAAATAACTCACTGTTATCTATATGGGCCACATGAACTAGCAGTCTCCTGTTGGGAAAAGCAAAAACAAAAGCTTGTGATTAAGAGGCTGTCAATAGAGCCTTTGAAACAGCAAAAATTTAGAGGTTTAAATGTTATAAAGTATATTAATCTAACAATGTTGGTTGTGAAAAGCTGGGGAATGGGTAGTAAAGGCGTTATCTATCTTTTTAAACAATAACAATTTTCTGTGTAGACTGTCCCTTTAAATGCTTACTACCTGATAACAACAACTGCCACAGCCCTTTTGGTAGACATACTTTCACAAATATTAAAAGTAATGTTGCTGTTGGTGTTCCTAAAACAAAACTATGTGCAATCAATTCTTCATCACCAGTTATCAACCTCAATTGGAGCCATTTAGATAAGATATTTTGCATGACGGGCCGTTCAAAGTGCTTAATGATGAGGTCATACGTGTGGGTAATGTTCCTAAAACATTGTATCTTAAAGGGACACTCAAGTCAAAATAAACTTTTATGATTCAGAAAGAATATGCAGTTCTAAGACACTACTGCTTTTGTCAAATTCAAAGTAGGTGTTATTGAATTGTCTTTTTATGATACACATGTTAATTATGCAATTCTACTGCATTGAGTGGTCCTTTAAGACCATCTGTTAGCTTTAACAAAAACAAAAACAAAAAAATACACTGTAATCTATCTTTAGGTAAGCAGATAATGTCAAGGTGTTTACAAAGTTAAGGGGATAGTCTAGTCAAAATTAAACTTTCATGATTCAAACAGGGCATACAATTTACTTTTATCATCAAATGTGCTTTATTCTCTTGGTATTCTTTGTTGAAAGCTAAACCTAGGTAGCTTCATATGCTAATTTCTAAGACTTTAAAGGACGTCTCTTATCTCAGTGCATTTTAAGTTTTTCGCAGCTAGACAGCGCTAGTTCATGTGTGTCATATAGATAACATTGTGCTTACTCCAGTGGAATTATTTATAAGGCAGCACTGATTGGCTAAAATGCAAGTATGTCAAAAGAACTAAAATAAGGGGGCAGTCTGCAAAAACTTAGATACATGGTAATCACAGAGGTAAAACGTATATTAACATAATCGCGTTGGTTACGCAAAACTGGGGAATGGGTAATAAAGGGATTATGACCCCTATTTATTAAAGGCCTGTCGGACATGATCCGGCATTGCGGATTATGTCCGACAGACCTTGCTGAATGCGGAGAGCAATACGCTCTCTGCATTCAGCATTGCACCAGCAGCTCTTGTGAACTGCTGGGGCAATGCTGCCCCGCTAGCAGGGGGGTGTCAATCAACCCGATTGTATTCGATCGGGTTAAATTGTGGCGATGTCTGTCCCCCTCCTCAGAGCAGGCGGACAGGTTATGGAGCAGCGGTCTTTAGACCGCTGCTTCATAACTGGTGTTTCTGGCGAGCCTGAAGGCTCGCTAGAAACACGGGGCTTCAAGCTCCATGCGGAGCTTAATAGATATGCCCCCAAATACCTATTTAAGCAATAAAAAATCTGGAGTAGACTGTCCCTTTAAGCATAAAGTTAGAGAACCCCTGAACAACTTGTCCCTGCTCTGTCCTGAGAAAGCTTAAAAGAATAGTCTAGTCAAAATTAAACTTTCATGCTTCAGATAGAGCATGCAATTTTAAGCAACTTTCTAAGCAAGAATGTAAGCGCAAATTTGGTGCATGATTTTTTTTTTCTAACACACATATCTATATATTTATTTTGCTGTCTAGCATTCATAGTAGGTTAAAAGTTCATCCCACCCATGATAGACTGTACCAAGCACAGGGGTTGTTCGGAAGGGCCGATATGTTCACTAGAGTAAATATATGCTGCTAGCGGTGACTTTAACGTGTGCTCCCTGGTCCTCACAATGTTTTTGTTTCACGAACCACTTATTATGGTATTTTACTTTTAAGGGTCTGAGCCCCTTGTCACTCAGCCCCGCCACACTCCCCAGCTGAGACCCATATCCCCACACGTGCTTGATACCCCTGTTTCTGCGCAAGCCTTCATTAAAGACCACTGCTCCATAACTTGTCTGCCTGCTCTGAGGCTGCGGACATCAATCCGCCCGATCCTATATGATCAATCTGATTGACACCCCCTGCTAGTGGCCGATTGGCTGCGAATCTGCAGTGGGCCGCATTGCACCAGCAGTTCACAAGAACTGCTTGTGCAATGATAAATACAGACAACATATGCTGATGGCATTTATCGATGTGCGGCGGACATGAAACGCTACATTGTATCATGTCCGTCCGCACTTTAATAAATAGAAACAATGGGGCTGCTTTATCTGAAGGCGCTGGTACCCAGTCCAGGAGGAACTTGTGCCTGATGATTCTGGTACTAAGTATGGGAGGGGTAACTTGTTAAGTTTTTTTTCAGGCTCCAAATCTATTTTTTGCTCCTTCCGTTGCCTTCCTGTCTACAGGTTCATGTGTTTGCATAATAAATCAAAAAAGTGATGACAATATATAAAGACACCCCTGATTTGCTAAGTTGGGCAGAGCAACTACTTTTGTACGTTATGTCATGCAGAAAAAATCATTTTAACTAATATAGTTTTAATAACTAACGCCTAGATTTAGAGTTCTGCGTTAGCCGTCCAAACCAGCGTTAGGGGTCCTAACGCTGGTTTTGGCTGCCCGCTGGTATTTAGAGTCTTGTAGGTAAGGGTCTAACGCTCACTTTCCAGCCGCGACCTTTCCATACCGCAGATCCCCTTACGTCAATTGCGTATCCTATCTTTTCAATGGGATCTTTCTAACGCTGGTATTTAGAGTCTTGGCTGAAGTGAGCGTTAGAACTCTAACGACAAGACTCCAGCCACAGAAAAAAGTCAGGAGTTAAGAGCTTTATGGGCTAACGCCGGTTCATAAAGCTCTTAGCTACTGTGCTCTAAAGTACACTAACACCCATAAACTACCTATGTACCACTAAACCGAGGTCCCCCACATCGCCGCCACTCTATTAAATTTTTTTAACCCCTAATCTGCCGAACGCACACCGCCGCAACCTACATTATCCCTATGTACCCCTAATCTGCTGCCCCTAACATCGCCAACCCCTATATTATATTTATTACCCCCTAATCTGCCCCCCCAATGTTGCCGCTACCTTACCTACACTTATTAACCCCTAATCTGCCGACCGGACCTCGCCGCCACTATAATAAATGTATTAACCCCTAAACCGCCTCACTCCCGCCTCAAAAACCCTATAATAAATAGTATTAACCCCTAATCTGCCCTCCCTAACATCGCCGACACCTAACTTCAAGTATTAACCCCTAATCTGCCGACCGGACCTCGCCGCTACTCTAATAAATGTATTAACCCCCAAAGCTAAGTCTAACCCTAACACTAACACCCCCCTAAGTTAAATATAAATTTTATCTAACGAAATAAATTAACTCTTATTAAATAAATTAATCCTATTTAAAGCTAAATACTTACCTGTAAAATAAACCCTAATATAGCTACAATATAACGAATAATTATATTGTAGCTAATTTAGGATTTATATTTATTTTACAGGCAACTTTGTATTTATTTTAACTAGGTACAATAGCTATTAAATAGTTAAGAACTATTTAATAGCTACCTAGTTAAAATAATTACAAAATTACCTGTAAAATAAATCCTAACCTAAGTTACAATTAAACCTAACACTACACTATCAATAAATTAATTAAATAAACTATCTACAGTTATCTACAATTAAATCAACTAAACTAAATTACAAAAAAAAACAAACTCTAAATTACAAAAAATAAAAAAAGATTACAAGAATTTTAAGCTAATTACACCTACTCTAAGCCCCCTAAAAAAATAACAAAGCCCCCCAAAATAAAAAAATTCCCTACCCTATTCTAAAAAAAAAAGTTAACAGCTCTTTTACCTTACCAGCCCTTAAAAGGGCCTTTTGCGGGGCATGCCCCAAAGTAAACAGCTCTTTTGCATTTAAATAAACATACAATACCCCCCGCCAACATTACAACCCACCACCCACATACCCCTAATCTAACCCAAACACCCCTTAAAAAACCTAAAACTAAGCCCCTGAAGATCTCCCTACCTTATCTTCACCACGCCGGGTATCACTGATCCGTCCAGAAGAGGGTCCGAAGTCTTCATCCTATCCGGAAAGAAGAGGACATCCGGACCAGTAGACATGTTCATCCAGGCGGCGTCTTCAATCTTCATCCATCCGGCGCGGAGCGGGACCATCTTGAAGCAGCCGACGCGGATCCATCCTCTTCTTCCGGCGACTCCCGACGACTGAAGGTTCCTTTAAGTGACGTCCCTCGAATTCCGATTGGCTGATAGGATTCTATCAGCCAATCGGAATTAAGGTAAGAAAAATCTGATTGGCTGATTGAATCAGCCAATCAGATTCAACTTCAATCCGATTGGCTGATCCAATCAGCCAATCAGATTGAACTCGCATTCTATTGGCTGTTCCGATCAGCCAATAGAATGCAAGCTCAATCAGATTGGCTGATCCAATCAGCCAATCGGATTGAACTTGCATCTGATTGGCTGATCCAATCAGGCAATCAGATTTTTCCTACCTTAATTCCGATTGGCTGATAGAATCCTATCAGCCAATCGGAATTCGAGGGACACCATCTTGGATGACGTCACTTAAAGGAACCTTCAGTCATCGGGAGTCGCCGGAAGAAGAGGATGGATCCACCTCGGCTGCTTCAAGATGGTCCCGCTCCATGCCGGATGGATGAAGATAGAAGACGCCGCCTGGATGAACATGTCTACCAGTCCGGATGTCCTCTTCTTGCCAGATAGGATGAAGACTTTGGACCCTCTTCTGGACCTCTTCTTGCCGGATAGGATGAAGACTTCGGACCCTCTTCTGGACGGATCGGTGATACCCAGCGTGGTGAAGATAAGGTAGAGAGATCTTCAGGGGCTTAGTGTTAGGTTTTTTAAGGGGTGTTTGGGTTAGATTAGGGGTATGTGGGTGGTGGGTTGTAATGTTGGGGGGGTATTGTATGTTTATTTAAATGCAAAAGAGCTGTTTTCTTTGGGATAGGATGAAGACTTCGGACCCTCTTCTGGACCTCTTCTTGCCGGATAGGATGAAGACTTCGGACCCTCTTCTGGACGGATCGGTGATACCCAGCGTGGTGAAGATAAGGTAGAGAGATCTTCAGGGGCTTAGTGTTAGGTTTTTTTAAGGGGTGTTTGGGTTAGATTAGGGGTATGTGGGTGGTGGGTTGTAATGTTGGGGGGGTATTGTATGTTTATTTAAATGCAAAAGAGCTGTTTTCTTTGGGGCATGCCCCGCAAAAGGCCCTTTTAAGGGCTGGTAAGGTAAAAGAGCTGTTAACTTTTTATTTTATAATAGGGTAGGGAATTTTTTTATTTTGGGGGGCTTTTGTTATTTTTTTAGGGGGCTTAGAGTAGGTGTAATTAGTTTAAAATTCTTGTAATCTTTTTTATTTTTTGTAATTTAGTGTTTTTTTTTGTAATTTAGTTTAGTTGATTTAATTGTAGATAATTGTAGGTAGTTTAGTTAATTCATTTATTGATAGTGTAGTGTTAGGTTTAATTGTAACTTAGGTTAGGATTTATTTTACAGGTAATTTTGTAATTATTTTAACTAGGTAGCTATTAAATAGTAAATAACTATTTAATAGCAATTGTACCTAGTTAAAATAAATACAAAGTTGCCTGTAAAATAAATATAAATCCTAAAATAGCTACAATATAATTATTCGTTATATTGTAGCTATATTAGGGTTTATTTTACAGGTAAGTATTTAGCTTTAAATAGGATTAATTTATTTAATAAGAAATAATTAATTTTGTTAGATAAAAATTATATTTAACTTAGGGGGGTGTTAGTATTAGGGTTAGACTTAGCTTTAGGGGTTAATACATTTATTAGAGTAGCGACGAGGTCCGGTCGGCAGATTAGGGGTTAATACTTGAAGTTAGGTGGCGGCGATGTTAGGGAGGGCAGATTAGGGGTTAAGAAGTGTAGGTAGGTAGCGGCGACATTGGGGGGGCATATTAGGGGTTAATAAATATAATATAGGGGTCGGCGATGTTAGGGGCAGCAGATTAGGGGTACATAGCTATAATGTAGGTTGCGGCGGTGTCCGGAGCGGCAGATTAGGGGTTAATAATATAATGCAGGGGTCAGCGATAGCGGGGGCGGCAAATTAGGGGTTAATAAGTGTAAGGTTAGGGGTGTTTAGACTCGGGGTACATGTTAGGGTGTTAGGTGCAGACTTAGGAAGTGTTTCCCCATAGGAAACAATGGGGCTGCGTTAGGAGCTGAACGCTGCTTTTTTGCAGGTGTTAGCTTTTTTTTCAGCTCAAACTGCCCCATTGTTTCCTATGGGGAAATCGTGCACAAGCAGGTTTTTGAAGCTGGCCGCGTCCGTAAGCAACGCTGGTATTGAGAGTTGAAGTGGCGGTAAATATGCCTGTACGCTCCCTTTTTGGAGCCTAACGCAGCCCTTGAGAGAACTCTAAATACCAGCGTTGTTTAAAAGGTGTGGGGGAAAAAAAACATGCGTAGCTAACGCACCCCTTCTAACTCAAAACTCTAATTCTAGGCGTTAGATTAACAGTCAAGAGTTAGATGTATAATCAAAACTCTTGTTTCGAATGTCATAGATAAAAAAATCTATAGCTGCTTAGCACATTACTAGAACATTTTGTTAAGAAGCAGTAATGGCAAGATATATTATTTCTATGGGGGGGGGGGCAAAATGTGTCTTCACCTGTGTAGCCAAAAATGCTAGCAACAGCCCAGAAAAACCCTAATAGGTAGAGGTTCCACAAGCCAATTTAGGGTATTACTGATAAACACATATGTATATATAGACAATTCCAGTAGGATCTGCACTCCTTGTATCCATCTTAAATGACAACAACCAGGGTGCTATTCAATTTCCAATTAGCTATAGTCCCCATATGATGACAGCACAGCTCACTGGATTTGAAAAGTAAAAATGAACTTTTATTGAAAAGCATTTTCACAGTTCTTAGGTCAGAGATATCACATGATGCATTACTTCCTTTGGGGTATCATGTTGTGATATCTGTGACTTAAGAACTGGGAACATTTGATAAAGATCCCAGTTGGGTATCGAAACGTCATGGACCTTCCCCTTTTTTAACCTATGTTTTTCAATAAAAGTAATTTTTGACTTTCTCTCTCTCTCTCTCTCTCTCTCTCTCTCTCTCTCTCTCTCTCTCCCTCCATTCCTTCTTTCCTTTCCCTCCCTTTTCTCCCCTGCCCTTCTTTTCTCTTGCTTCTCGCAGGGAGAAAATGGTATGAGATGCATGCAAGTCAACTCACCTGTATGCAAGTTTTTTGCTAGCCCATTTTCTTTGGAATTGTTTTTAAAAAACAAACAAAAACATTTTACACACTGACCCAAAAAAATATTAAGGGGAAAAAAGGCCTAAAACCTTTGAGGGGGGCAGCAGAATTTTGAGTGCCTAGGGCAGCACAAAACCAAAATACGCCACTGACTTTTGTTTGGAAATCCATTCACTAAATAAAGGAAATATGCTAAAGCATCCGTGGACCTTCCAAAATTTACAAAGGAACTGGAGAGATACAGAGAATTAGCAAATTACTCCAATTATTCAGAGCATTAACGTTTAACAAAAGCATTTTAATGGGCTTGAAGCCTTGATACATATATAGTGCGTCCTATACTTTCAATGGATAGCGCAAAGCAGTAGTAGCCTTAGCACTCCTGTGGAATCTATTCTTATTTATCTCTTTTGTGAGCCTGGTACTATTTGTATTGCTTGACATTGTGCATTCAAATACACCTTAAAGTGATGGTAAATTTTAACGTTCATAAAAGTTGTTTTTTTTAATCTAAGCAATAATTAAATTGTGCCTTTATTCACGAATTGGATTCGAAGATGCGCTGCAACATTATTTTGCAGAGCAATATTGTGCAATTCCTATTATATATGCATATTGCAAATTTTGTAGAAGATATAAGATTTTCGGGAATAATACCATTTTGATTAGATTGATTTTGCGTGACAATGTCAACAGAAAATTTGTCCAACTTGCCAAGTCTTTGAACATTTTGGCCATATTTGAGGATAATTTAATATGTACCACTTCTCTGTATCCATATCCAATAAAATACCCAAATATTTCAACTTTTCATTTGCTTCCTTAAACTGAGAATTCTTATAACTATTTTTCTGTTTCTGCAACCAAAAAATCTATGATTTGTTGATGTTTACTTGTAACCTGAAAACATGCTAAACTTTTCCAAAATCTGAATTAATAAAGGAATGTTTCTTTTGGTGTCTTTTATAAAAACCAACAAATCATCTGCATCTAGCAGTAATGTAATTCTTCTTTTCCCTAACCAAATACCCTCAATTTCTTTCCTCAGATAAATAGCTAGCGGTTCGATAGCTAAATTAAACAGATAGGGGGAAAGTGGACACCCTTGCCTAGTACCTT
Source organism: Bombina bombina (assembly GCF_027579735.1). Lineage (NCBI taxonomy): Eukaryota > Metazoa > Chordata > Amphibia > Anura > Bombinatoridae > Bombina > Bombina bombina. The sequence continues at coordinate 59,892,522 of NC_069507.1, read as the reverse complement.
TCTGGAGTGTGAAATTAGATGTTGTACTACCATTTATTAGGATATTGGCCTGAGGTTCTTTATAGATCAACTGTACCAATCCGAGAAAAGGGTCTGTAATCCCAAATTTTTCTTTTGTCGTAAATAAATGATCCCATGTAATCATATTGAAGGCTTTTTCAGCATCGATAGATGTAATAGCCATATCTGTTTGTTTTCCAGTTTTACTTTTTTTAGATTGGTTCCAGTAAAATTCAATTATCAGTTGCAGTTTCCTCAGATTGGTCGTTGGACTTCTGTTTGGCATAAAGCCGACTTGATCTTTATGAATTAGTGGGTCCATCAAATTCTTTAGTCTTTGGGAAATCACATTCATAAGTTATTTATAATCATTATTTAATAATGAGATGGGTCTATACGAACCCATCTCTCCTGGGTTCTTGTCCTTTTTAAGGATTAACGAAATTGTTGATGCTGTAAAATATTTAGACTGCATCTTGTTCTTTATATATAACGTATTAAAAAGAGTTTCTAATATTGGAGTTATTTCACCATTCATTATTTTATAGAATTCTATCGGGATCTAATTGGGACCAGGCGCCTTATTGGCTGTTGTATTTTCAATTGCTTTCTTTATTTCCTCTTGTGTTATTGGTTTATTTAACTCTTCCAGGTCTTCTCTACCTAACTTAGGTAACCAGATTTGCTAAAAATTTCCCTGCTCTTCCGCTATGTCTATAAAAAAAGCCCTTGTTCTAAGGTCCTCCTGTCTTAGTTTCTGCAGTAGGAAAGTTTCTCTTGCTCGTTTAGCTATTATATATTTATCCCATAATTTCCCCAATCTATCACTTAAAAATGCATTATAGCAATTACGTACCTGTCCTGCTAACTCTAAATCTTTCTGTTGTTCTATCCAGGTGTTGTCTTACCCAGAACCACAAAGTTTATGTTGCTAACTGCTTTGCACTTATTTTTGTTAATCTATTGCTATATGTAGCATTATTTAATTTGTTAAGGTATAAAATAAAAAAAATTTTTAAAAAATGACTGCACAATTATGTTTCACAAATGATAAACATATGCAAAGAGGGGGTGGAGTAGTGGGTAAGATCAGAAGTGGCAAGTAACATTTTGGCCTGGCTAGTAGCTTACAACCTAAAATGTTGAGCCCTGTGCTACACTGTATTTTGGGGCCAGTTGGGGCCAGGGCCAGCTCAAGATATTGTGCTGCCTGGGTCTGAGAATTAAATAACCCCCTCCCCAGTAGTACCATTACTAATTAGCATATCAACCTACTAGCCTGGCCTCTGACCTTACTAAGCCTGCCTACCTGCATACAACTAATGCTTATGTAAAATAAGTGGGAAGTGAGTTAGGGAAGAGATGCACATTGAATGTCAGCCTTGACCAGCTCTGTGTCTATGTGCATAATGAGGTTATGCTGCTGTGAGCCTGTAACTTCCCCCATGGAGACAGAGGACAGAAACGGTCTAGGTCTGACAGTCACTGACTCAGTTACTGAAGGGCTGCCCCTTGTCAAGTGCTGCCTGGGTCCATTGGACGCACTTAGTCCCATGGGTGAGCCAGCCCTGGGTGGGGCAGATTTATAAAATTAACCAGAGATCTGATCTCTGGTTAATTTTATATGGGCTAATCGCTACCCCAAGCTCGGGGTAGCAAAAACCAGCCACTTGTAATAGCTGGTTATTTATTGTGTGCCCGCAAACGAGCAAATCTGCCCATTTGCGGCCGAGCGATAAATTAGGGCTTCACATGTAATCTAGCCCATAGTGTTTTAAATAAAATTCCCTTTGGTAGCAAAGTTCATACTTGCATGGAAAATGCAGTTTGCCAGGAGGGAGTGAGGTAGGTCTATCGGGTAAATCTCAGGATGATAATAGATACCATTTCTTTGGTGTCATTCTTTATGTGAGTACCACTCCTCCTGTGGTTCTTGTCACGATTTATACATAAATATGAGTACACTATGTGGTGCCCAATTTTTTTCTGACTAGGAAAGATTTGCAGTAGAGTATTAAGAAGTGTTTTTTTTTTCTCTCAGAGTTGTAACCTATTCTCTACAGACCAGTAACTGGGTATATAACGGTATTTGTGTAACCCTGCATATAAGGATGAGAAGAGCAAGCCAGCAAACTTCAGTTCACTCAAGCAGTGTTATAAGATCTGTCATCTCATCTCTATTTATAAAGCTGTAAGTGAGAGTATAAATTTCTATTTGGCCGGCAAAGATGTAGACTGAAGACCAGTATTATTTGAGGGAATAAAAGGACAACTAGTACAGACACATACCTAACAACCAGTCCTCATTTTTTCTGGATTGCCACAATTTGAGAGCCCTGTCCCTACACTATTAATGACCTCACTTCCCAAAGAAAATCTGGGTACATCTAATCCCTGCCCAGAAATTCCCCACCTATTGCCTGTACTCTGCCCTCAGATACCCCCGGCTCCACTTGCCTTCCCCCTACTTTTTTTTTAATCAGAATGTTAACAGGTATAATGTAATAATTATATACAGGTATAATAAGTGAGACCTTTATATTTATTTTTTAAAGGGCTTCAGAAAATCCACACTTTCTACACAGCATTCATGTTTGCTGTTCCAAATAACAAACAAATGTACATATATATTTACCTCTATACCTAAATGATTTTATATTGTCCTATATCATCCTGTATCATCTGGTAGCTTTACCTATTAATTATTCTATAAAAAACAATGTCCTTTTATTTCCTTCACATTAAACTCTTATACCAGAATGTATGACTCATGCGCGAGCCGTAAGAATATACTATTGAACGTTTTACATTAGAAAACTGGCTATATATTGTTTTTAGAGGGAATGAATGACGTCAACACTGTTTAGCTTTATGTTTTTAACACAGACAATTATAAATGATTATATAGTGTAGTACATTGCATGAGTTTATAGAACATAATTATTGTACAATGATTAAGTTTAAAGAGGTCTTCTAATAACACTGTATTAGTTTATATTTAAACTAAAAAGGACATGAAATCCCAAACATTTCTTTCCAGATTAAGACAGAACATATCATCATTAAAATGTTTCTAATTAACTTCAACAATCAAAATAGTTTTGTTCGCATGGCATTCTTTGATGAGGTGCATACCTAGGTAAGTTGCATGCATGTGTTTGACTATATGGTAGCAAAAACTGCAGCCATTGGGGGGTAGTTATCAAGCCGTCAACCTCAAATACGCTGGAATTCCGCAGCGTATTTGTGGCGAGGCTGATTCGCCTTAGTTATCAAAGGCTCGAGACCGGCAAAAGTAGAATTTTGTGAAGTAAGCTTCGATCCGCCGGACTCAGTCCGACACAGATCGATTCTTACGTCACTCCAGATGTTCCGCACACAAGTGCGGCACATTCTCACTACTTTTGCTAGTTATCAAATGACTAGCAGGTACGCTCGGCACTTTTACGGCCCAGCGTACCTGGTTTTCAATCCGCCGCCCCTGGAGGCGGCGGATCCCATAGGAATCAATGGGAGTCTGACCATAGCGAAAGTACAAGTTCGCTGCTGACAGACATCCCATTGATTTCTATGGGAGCTGTCTGCACCTAACACCCTAACATGTACCCCAAGTCTAAACACCACTAATCTGTCCCCCCTACAACGCCGCAACTAAATAAAGTTATTACCCCCTAAACCGCCGCTCCCGGAGCCCACCGCAAGCTACTCTATACATATTAACCCCTAAACCGCCGCTCCCGGAGCCCACCGCAACTATAATAAATGTATTAACCCCTAAACCACCGCTCCCTGAACCCGCCGCAACCTATATTAAATGTATTAACCCCTATCCTGCCCCCCTACACCGTCGCCACCTATAATAAATGTATTAACCCCTAATCTGCCCCCCCTACACCGTCGCCACCTATAATAAATTTATTAACCCCTATCCTGCCCCCCACTACGCCGCCGCCACTGTAATAAAATTATTAACCCCTAAACCTAAGTCTAACCCTAACCCCAACGCCCCCCTAACTTAAATATTAATTAAATAAATCTAAATAATATTTTTATTATTAACTAAATTAATCCTATTTAAAACTAAATACTTACCTTTAAAATAAACCCTAATATAGCTACAATATAAATAATAATTATATTCTAGCTATTTTAGGATTTCTTTTTATTTTACAGGCAACTTTCAATTTATTTTAACTAGGTACAATAGCTATTAAATAGTTATTAACTATTGACTATTGAATAGCTTACCTAGCTAAAATAAACTGAAATTTACCTGTAAAATAAATCCTAACCTAAGTTATAATTACACCTAACACTACACTATACTTTAATAAATTATTTCTATTTAAAACTAAATACTTACCTGTAAAATAAACCCTAATATAGCTACAATATAAATAATAATTATATTGTAGCTATCTTAGGATTTATATTTATTTTACAGGTAACTTTGTATTTATTTTAGCTAGTTAGAATAGTTATTAAATAATTATTAACTATTTAATAACTACCTAGCTAAAAGAAATACAAAATTACCTGTAAAATAAATCCTAACCTAAGTTACAATTAAACCTAATACTACACTATCATTACATTAATTAAATAAACTACCTACAAATAACTACAATTAAATACAATTACATAAACTAACTAAAGTACAAAAAATAAAAAAAGCTAAGTTACAAAAAATAAAAAAATAAGTTACAAACATTTTACAAATATTACAACAATTTTAAGCTACTTACACCTAATCTAAGCCCCCTAATAAAATAACAAACCCCCCAAAATAAAAAAATGCCCTACCCTATTCTAAATTAAATAAAGTTCAAAGCTCTTTTACCTTACCAGCCCTTAAAAGGGCCTTTTGTGGGGGCATGCCCCAAAGTTCAGCTCTTTTGCCTGTAAAAGAAAAATACAACCCCCCCAACATTAAAACCCACCACCCACATACCCCTAATCTAACCCAACCCACCCTTAAAATAACCTAACACTAATCCCCTGAAGATCATCCTACCTTTAGTTGTCTTCACTCAGCCGAGCCACCGATTGAACTGAAGAGGACATCTGGACCGGCAGAAGTTATCCTCCAAGGGGCGCTGAAGAAATCTTCTATCCGATGAAGTGATTCTCCAAGCGGCGCTGAAGAAATCTTCCATCCGGGCGAGGTCATCTTCCAAGAGGCGCTGAAGAAGTCTTCTATCCGGGCGAGGTCATCGTCGAAGCCGGGTCTTGAATGTTCATCCCGCCGACGCGGAACATCCTCCTTTCCCGACGAACTACCGACGAATGAAGGCTCCTTTAAGGGACGTCATCCAAGATGGTGTCCCTTCAATTCCGATTGGCTGATAGGATTCTATCAGCCAATCGGAATTAAGGTAGGAAAAATCTGATTGGCTGATGGAATCAGTAATCAGATTCAAGTTCAATCAAGTTCCGATCAGCCAATAGAATGCGAGCTCAATCTGATTGGCTGATTGGATCAGCCAATCGGATTGAACTTGAATCTGATTGGCTGATTCCATCAGCCAATCAGATTTTTCCTACCTTAATTCCGATTGGCTGATAGAATCCTATCAGCCAATCGGAATTGAAGGGACGCCATCTTGGATGACGTCCCTTAAAGGAGCCTTCATTCGTCGGTAGTTCGTCGGGAAAGGAGGATGTTCCGCGTCGGCGGGATGAACATTCAAGACCCGGCTTCGACGATGACCTCGCCCGGATAGAAGACTTCTTCAGCGCCTCTTGGAAGATGACCTCACCCGGATGGAAGATTTCTTCAGTGCCGCTTAGAGAATCACTTCATCGGATGGAAGATTTCTTCAGCGCCGCTTGGAGAATCACTTCATCGGATGGAAGATTTCTTCAGCGCCCCTTGGAGGATAACTTCTGCCGGTCCGGATGTCCTCTTCAGTTCCATCGGTGGCTCGGCTGAGTGAAGACAACTAAAGGTAGGATGATCTTCAGGGGATTAGTGTTAGGTTATTTTAAGGGGGGTTTGGGTTAGATTAGGGGTATGTGGGTGGTGGGTTTTAATGTTGGGGGGGGTTGTATTTTTCTTTTACAGGCAAAAGAGCTGAACTTTGGGGCATGCCCCCACAAAAGGCCCTTTTAAGGGCTGGTAAGGTAAAAGAGCTTTGAACTTTATTTAATTTAGAATAGGGTAGGGCATTTTTTTATTTTGGGGGGTTTGTTATTTTATTAGGGGGCTTAGATTAGGTGTAAGTAGCTTAAAATTGTTGTAATATTTGTAAAATGTTTGTAACTTATTTTTTTATTTTTTGTAACTTAGCTTTTTTTATTTTTTGTACTTTAGTTAGTTTATGTAATTGTATTTAAGTGTAGTTATTTGTAGGTAATTAATTTAATTAATTTAATGATAGTGTAGTGTTAGGTTTAATTGTAACTTAGGTTAGGATTTATTTTACAGGTAAATTTCAGTTTATTTTAGCTAGGTAAGCTATTAAATAGTTAATAACTATTTAATAGCTATTGTACCTAGTTAAAATAAATTGAAAGTTGCCTGTAAAATAAAAATAAATCCTAAAATAGCTAGAATATAATTATTATTTATATTGTAGCTATATTAGGGTTTATTTTAAAGGTAAGTATTTAGTTTTAAATAGGAATAATTTAGTTAATAATAAAAATATTATTTAGATTTATTTAATTAATATTTAAGTTAGGAGGGTGTTAGGGTTAGTGTTAGACTTAGGTTTAGGGGTTAATAATTTTATTACAGTGGCGGCGTTGTAGGGGGGGCAGGATAGGGGTTAATAAATGTATTATAGATGGCGACGGTGTAGGGGGGGCAGGATAGGGGTTAATAAATGTAATATAGGTTGCGGCGGGTTCAGGGAGCGGCGGTTTAGGGGTTAAACTATTTATTTATTTGCGGCGAGGTGCGGGATCAGCAGGATAGGGGTTAATAATTTTATTATAGAGGGCGACGGTATAGGGGGGCAGGATAGGGGTTACTAGGTATAATGTAGGTGGCAGCGGTGTCCGGGAGCGGCGGTTTATGGGTTAATACATTTATAAGAGTTGCGGCAGGGTCTAGGAGCGGCGGTTTAGGGGTTAATACATTTATAAGACTTGCGGTGGGGTCTAGGAGCGGCGGTTTAGGGGTTAGTAACTTTATTTAGTTGCGGGGGGCTCCGGGGGCGCCGGTATAGGGGGTAGAACAGTGTAGTTTAGTGTGAGTGCTTAGTGACAGGCTAGCAAGAAAGCTGTCAAACAGCCGAAGAGCAGCGAGATCGGATGAGTGATAACTCTCACAGTCCGCTGCTCATCGCCCCGCGGCTTTTTGACAGCTTTTTTTGATAACTTAGGCGTATTTTTTCAGGTCCGCGGCGGCGAAGGTAGGCGAGCTTAGGCGGGCGTATTGGGCCGGCGAAGGCAGGAAAGTAGACACGTTGATAACTACCCCCCATTGACTGCTCTTGCAAATGTATAACATTGTTAAACCTATTCTTCCAAATTTGCTATCACATTGTGTTCTACAAATGTGCACACTCCTGAGTCTACCTTCTATAGTGATAGAAAAACAGTGCACAGTCTGCCCATCCTAACAACCTATGATGCATTTAGACGGGCTAGCAGTGGTGCAGATGGAAGCAGATTGCAACAGTTAACTATCACCTAGATTGCGAGTTTTGCATTACGGTTTTAATGCTGAAAAAATGACGATTTCAGCGTAAAAACAGTAACGCAGCCATTACAAGTCGTGTCGGTATAGCTATACCGCAAGCATGTTAGCCTGTAACGCAACGTCAATCCCGCACTAAAAAAAAAAGATATTTTTGCGTGGAATTTCCATAGCGCCGGCATTACAGGTTGTGCGGTGAAGCTAAAATGCTTGCGATACAGCCTATACCGACACGATCCATACCGTCATCTGAGAGCAGAAGTTATGGATTTTGTGTAACAAAAATGTTTCACAAAATTCATAACTACACTGTCACAAAGTACACTAACACCCATAAACTACCTATTAACTCCTAAACCGAGGCCCTCCTGCATTGCAAACACTATTTAAAACTTATTAACCCCTAATCTGCCGCCCGCCCACATCCTCACCACTATAATAAAATTATTAACCCCTATTCCACTGCCGCCACTAACTAAACCTATTAACCCCTAAACTGCCAGCCCCCACATTGTCACTAATAAATTAAACTATTAACCCCTAAACCTATCATCCCCTAACTTTAAATTAAAATTACAATATCCCTATCTTAAAATAAATAAAAACTTACCTGTGAAATTAAAAAAAAAAAGTTTAAACTAACAATTAACCGAACATAACTATTATACTAAACTATTATAATAAAATTAAAATAACTACCAATTAAAAAAACTAAATTACACATTAAAAAAAACCTAACACTACTAAAAAAATTTAAGTCTAAAATTACAAAGAATAAAAATACTAAATTGCAAAAAATAACAAACACTAAATTACAAAAAATAACAAACAAAATGATCCAAAATAAAAACAATTACACCTAATCTAATAGCCCTATAAAAATAAAAAAGCCCCCCAAAATAAAAAAAAACCCTAGCCTACAATAAACTAATAGCCCTTAAAAGGGCATTTTGTAGGGCATTGTCCTTACGAAATCAGCTCTTTTACCTGTAAAAAAAATACAAAGACCCCCCCAACAGTAAAACCCACCACCCAACCAACCCCACAAAATAAAAAACCTAACTCTAACAAAAACCAAAGCTACCCATTGCCCTGAAAAGGGCATTTGTATGGGCTTTACCCTTAAAAGGGCATTCAGTTTTTTTAACATTGCCCTGAAAAGGGCATTCTGCTCTTTTAAAAAAGCCCAAACCCTAATCTAAAAAAAAAGCACCCCCAAAAAAGTTAAAAAAATCCTAACACTAACCCCTGAAGATCCACTCACAGTTTCTGAAGATCGGACATCCATCCTCATCCAAGCGGCAAGAAGTCTCCATCCAGGTGGCGAGGTCTTCATCCAGGCAGCAAGAAGTCTTCATCCAGGTGGCATTTTCTATTTTAATCCAGGCGGCATCTTCTATCTTCATCCCGGCGGCGTCTTCTATCTTCATCGCGGCGGCACAGAGCAAATCCATCCTTGAAGACATCCGGCCTCTTCATATGGTCACCACCGTACACTGGATATTCAATGCAAGGGAGCCTTTTCAAAATGGTGTCCCTTGCATTCCTATTGGCTGATTTGATTCTTGAAATTCAAATCAGCCAACAGGATGAGAGCTACTGAAATCCTATTGGCTGTTCAAATCAGCTAATAGGATGAGAGCTACAGAAATTATATTGGCTGATTTGAATATCCAATAGAATTTCAGTATCTCTCATCCTATTGGCTGATTTATATATATATGTATATATATATATATATATATATATATATATATATATATTATATATACCTATTCATATGTAAATGTGTACCCTGTGAGTTTGTATATATATGTGTATGTATATATATATATATATATATATATATATATTAACCCATTCCTATCTACAGTGTTCCATAGTATTACATTTATCTGTAACACTTCAATAAAATACTTAATTTACCTAAGAAGCCTTTTTGTTTAGTAATCTCTGTTTTTTCCCTATAATATTAAAATGAGTTGTTATTTTATAGCCACTTTCAGATCCAGTAGATTCAGCATAACATGATTTACAATTTAAATTTTGGAAATAACTCCAAAAAGTAATGTCACATATTAAATATTAAAGTTTGATAAATGTATCAGATTATTGCTAACTGCTTGATTGACTCAATGCAAGAGTTGCTTCCTGCAGAAATGAATGAAGCTCTCTGGAACTGCAAATTTTAAAGAACTTGTTAGCTTTCATTGTGCAAGATGAAACATTGAAACTTGCAGGTGTAACGTAGAGAATATGATGGGTTTTGGTTCACACATTATTGTCAATCAATACTGTCTAGGGATCATTTACATTACACATTCACTGAGAGAGTAATGCTCCTTTTAATCCCTTAGACCCAGCATTTCAGACAAAAACTTTTCCAGAGCATTTTTAGCATTTTTGCTATCACTACATTTAAACATTTAAACGGAAATAGAGCTTTTTTTTATATTTACCTATCAAAACTATATATTTTTTTATTAGAAAACTCAAAGTATTGATCTAGGCCCATTTTGGTATATTTCACGCCACCATTTCACTGCTAAATGCGATCAAATAAAAAAAAAAATCGCAAACTTTTTCACAATTTTAGGTTTCTCACTGAAATTATTTACAAACAGCTTGTGCAATCATGGCACACACAGTTGTAAATGCTTCTCTGGGATCCCCTTTGTTCAGAAATAGCAGAAATATATGACTTTGGCATTGCTTTTTGGTAATTAGAAGGCCGCTAAATACTGCTGCTCACCACACTTGTATTATGTCCAGCAGTGAAGGTGTTAATTAGGTAGCTTGTAGGGTTAATTTTAGCTTTAGTGTAGAGATCAGCCTCCCACCTGACACATCCCACCCCCTGATCCCTCCCTGACCCCTCTCAAACAGCTCTCTTCCCTCCCCCACTCCTCAAAGGTCACCCCCATCTTAAGTACTGGCAGAAAGTCTGCCAGTATAAAAATAAAAGTTTTTTAATTTTTTTTATTTTTTAAAATGATATATTTTCTGCAGGGCTTACCTCCCAACCTCCCTGATCCCCCCCAAACAGTTTTCTAACCCTCCTCCCTCTACCTATTTGCCGCCATCTTGGGTACTCGCAGCTGTCTGCCAGTACCCAGTTTGCTGCAAATAAGGCAAATTGTTTAAAAAAAATTTAAGTACCCATTGTTTTCTGTAGTGTAGCTGCCCCCCCAATAATCTACCCCTCCCCCTTCCTGATCACTTCTCCCAAACGGATCCCACAGAGGATACCCTTTATTGCCTCTCCTTCCTCCTTCCCCCTCATTGTGACTCAGCACCGGCACTTTCCTTGAACGACTGTAGCATGGCGTAGTGGTACCACCCGGACCAGCCCTCCTCCCGCCCCCTACAGCGATGGGCCGCACACCCGCCTCCCTCCTTATATAACGGCACCACTCCTGTCCGATGCAGAGAGGGCCACATCTGCATTGGTATCTCTGCAAATCTTTTTCTGCAGTGACCCACACGTGGGGCATGCAGAAATAGCGCAATCTCGCTATTTTGAGCGAGATTGCGGAAGAGAGAAGCACAGGACTGCAGTGACATACAGGGTACATCGCTGGTCCTTAAGGGCATAACGACCACCATCGTACAGGGTACGGCACTGGTTGTTAAGGGGTTAAAATTACACCAGTGATAGGGAACCCTCACCTCCCACAGTGCAGTGTAGTAAAAATGCCTTCTAATTCTGATTTACATTTCACTGGCGATGCAGATACCTTTATAACATTGCACTATTGTGATGTTGCTCACAACATCAGGTGCTTAGTGAGATACACAGTTATCAAGGTAAAATTTACCTTAAGAGAATCCCTTAATGAACCTTGTAGCAATGATGGACCATTTAATAGAATGTCACCTGAGCAGAGAGGTTTAGATAATTGTGCCCTGAGTTTTCTCTTAGAGTACAATGTGCTCTCATATGAGTGAACTAGAGTGGTGGCTATTTGTTGTGTTTATTTTTGGCTAAGCATGACTTTACACATATGGCTGCAATGTATAAGTGTGTATTGTACTCAAGTGGTGGATCTTTTTTTATTTTGTTGTATATATCAGTATATTATGACATCTTATTCTCTATCATGTGTCATTTATATTATTAGTCCTCTACATGTAAAAAAAGAAGAAGCCGTAGCCAGTCTATGCAACATAAGGGTTAAAGTTCACTTACAATCAGCACAATAAAATAAAGTTCCAAAGATAAGGTGTGTTATACAGAAACTCTGACAAGAAGAAGAACCAAAATCTCTGTGAGCAGCTACCAGGAGACCAACGAAAGTAAGTACATACTGATATTTGACAGAATCGCTAACTTATTGCGTGCCCGCAAATGGGCAAATTCATCAGTTTAAGGGCGCGCAATAAATAACCAGCCATCACAAGGAGCTGGTTATTGCTACCACGAGCTCGCGTTAGCAATTAGCACTCAGAAAATCAGATCTCTGGTTAATTTTCTAAATGTCCCACAATGGGCCCCAAAATAAAGTAGTGTGTTTTGGTTTTTAAAAGAAAAAATAAGCATCTTTATTTCTTAAAAATATAACTGCTAAAAGCAGTTATAAGGGGTTAAAAGTGGCTGGTGTGAGGTGTTAGAAATAAAAATGGTACTAAAAAGTTTCTTTACATTGCGGTCTATGGACTGTGTGCTTTCTGTAAATATATATGTATTTGCTTAAATACCCATAAATTAATGTGTTAATATTTGTATGTACACATATTAGCACATAAATATATATGTATATATTCATATACATATATATTTATATTTGCTGCTTATCGCTGAGCGATTTACCCACTTTGCTGCGCTAGTTCTCATGCCGCGTCTCACGGCATTAGAACAAGGCTCCCATTTGAATTTATGGAAGCGCACTCTCGTGAGCGCAATCCTTCCGTGCAATGTGAACACGAGGTCGCGTTCACATTGTACCTCACTTGTAATACCAGCGCACATTTGCGTACTCTGGTATTACTAAGTTGAGCAGAAATATGGCTTTTGCAGAACTCGATATTTTGCCCTCAATTTATAATCTAGCACTTATTTATAAAATAACGGAATAATTAGAAAATAAATATATTCCTTTTTACATACAGTGTGTCAAACAAATCTTTGGATGTTGCCGGTTGGATTAAATTCATAAATAATAATCAGTAAAAGTTAATAAAAAACAATACTCTCCTATGTGATAGTTTCAGCCTTGTACAGGATCTTCATTCCTGTAGTGTCGTTGAACGTGTATGGAAAACAAAGCGCATTCTTCAAAAAGTTTGAAAAAAACCTAACACTCACAAGTTGCGCAAACTCGATTGCAATTATTTAAAGGCACAACATAAGAAGATAATATTGCATATTTCATAATCCAATGTTCTGAACGTAGCATGTATTCACAGATACTATGTTCTATTTGTTTTTATAGAGATATTATATATAATATATATCTGATGGATTTTTGCACAAATATATATTTATACGTGTATATACCCTGTATATATATATATATATATATATATATATATATATATATATATATATATATATATATATATATATATATATGGAAATCAGGAGACAGCACTCACTGGTCTTGACAATACTGGATTTATTCAGTGACGTTTCGGGGAATACACCCCTTCATCAGACCCATGTATTCCTAGAAACACCACTGAATAAATCCAGTATTGTCAAGACCAGTGAGTGCTGTCTCCTGATTTCCATATTCTACACCATATTCTAGCACCCTGGCATTTGGAATTAAAGTGTTAGTGAGAGTGCACCTGCCACTACCTGTCATATATATATTTAAATATAGGTATAGGTGTATAGATTTATATAAATTAATATCTAGTTAAAAATACTTAGAACATATTCTGCTAGGTGCAAAACATTGAAATGTAAAATATTTACAGTAAATACATAGTTAAAACATTTATTAAATATAAATATTGCATAAATATGATTTTATATGTTTTCTCTGTGTATCTCTGCATCAAATGTAATTACTTTTTCTTACAAATAAACAGGTAGTGGAATTTGAACTTGATATTTCAATTCACCAACTTTTATTACCAGTAAATCTATAAATATATTTTAGTGTTTATCAATAAAGGTGTGTTCAAGGCACCATGAACCTAGACAATAGTTAATATTTTATATTAAATGGACACGAAATACTTGAAAATTATGCAGCATAACTGTTAAAATCTGACTAGAAAATATCACCTGAACATCTCTATGTAAAAAAGAAAAATGTTTTACCTCAAAATATCCTAAGTATTCACACCCCATTGCAAAGGACTTTAAGCAGCAAATCAGTATGTCTGTCCCGGGACCTACAATGGAGCGTGCCTCATGATATTTCCCTATTCAGTTTAACCCCTTAGTGACCAGACCATTTTTCAATTTTCTTACTGTTAAGTACCAGGGCTGTTTTTACATTTCTGTGGTGTTTGTGTTTAGTTGTAATTTTCCTCTTACTCATTTACTGTACCCACACATATTATATACTGTTTTTCTTGCCATTAAATGAACTTTCTAAAGATATATTTTCATCATATCATATAATTTACTATCAAAAAAATTATAAAATATGATGAAAAAATGGAAAAAAACACACACTTTTTCTAACTTTGACCCCCCAAAATCTCTTACGCATCTACAACCACCAAAAACACCCATGCTAAATAGTTTCTAAATTTTGTTTAGAAATATCCAATGTTTACATGTTCTTTGCTTTTTTTTGCAACTTATAGGGCAATATGTACAAGAATCACTTTGCTATTTCCAAACCTTTTTTGTCAGGAATCCCTGAATAACCCTTCACATGTATATATATTTTTTAGTAGACAACCCAAAGTATTGATCTAGGCCCATTTTGGTATATTTCATGCCACCATTTCACAGCCAAATGCGATAAAAAAAAAAATCGTTAACTTTTTCACAAACTTTAGGTTCCTCACTGAAATTATTTACAAACAGCTTGTGCAATCATGGCACAAATGGTTGTAAATGCTTCTTTTTGGTAATAAGAAGGCTGCTAAATGCAGCTGCGCACCACACTTGTATTATGCCCAGCAGTGAAGGGTTTAATTAGGTAGCTTGTGGGGTTAATTTTAGATTTAATGTATAGATTACCCTCCCAACTGACACATCCCACCCCTTGAGCCCTCCCTAATTCCTCTCAAAGAGCTCTCTTCCCTCCCCCACCCCACAATTGTCACCCCATCTTAAGTACTAGCAGAAAGCCTGCCAGTACTAAAATAAAAGGCTTTATATATATATATATATATATATATATATATATATATATATATATATATATACACTGTATATATATATTATATATATTATGCAGTGTAGGATGCCCCTTAGCCCCCAACCTCCCTGATCCCCCCTAAACAGCTCTCTAACCCTCCCCCTCTACCTATTTGCTTCCATCTTGGGTACTGGCAGCTGTCTGCCAGTACCCAGTTTGCAGCAAATTACCCTTTTATTTTGAATTTTTTTTGAATTTTTTTTGAATTTATATTATATTGAGGTTTTCAACACCAATTACATTGCAACCATAATATCTCACCATTCAATATAAACACATACAAAGCCAATTTTTGTACCATAAAGAGAAATATACAGGTCAATTACAAGTTGGAGATAACATAGTCGCCAAATATAACAAAATAGGTACAACAATAAGAACATATTCCAATAATAATAAGTCAACCATTATTATTAGGCCACACTTGGACCTCTACCTAATAATTAGTAACTATGGAGGCAAACTCAAATGAGATATATTTTTATAAGCCTCCCAAAAAATACATAAGCCATTTACAAGCCTATATCTGTAATCTCTGCAGGTATAAGGACTATATTGATATACGGTCATTCTTAGACCAAGATGTACAATAATAGTGATTATCTACTGAAGAATATATGAACTTTAAAGTAAGTAACAGGCTTATAAATACAAAGAACTGGTATATATCCATGGAAACATAAATATGTATCTTGAAATAGCGGACCAAAGCCGCTCTGAGTAAATCCCAGCTTAAATGCTGGGTGTGCAACCCCCACCCATACTAAAAATAATGATGTTGCTAGGAAATAAATTATTAGATGTGGGTATGGAGAGGGGGGGGGGAGTGGTGCAGAGAGCAATAAAGCTCCCTAAAAAGTATTACTCTGCAAGTAAGACCATTTATGAACTTGCTTCCAACCGTGCGATTCCACGTTGGACAAGAAAAAACGTCAGCTACAGATAACAAATATGTGTATAAATTATTGCCCAATAAAAGTATGTCTAAAATTCCCATTTGTGCTTTCAGAGAAGCCATTCTTAACTATAACCTTTATCTAGATAAGCATAATATTAGTTGAAAAATCTGCAGTAACTCTCAATTGTGCCTCCCCTCACCGCTGTTAAAGCAAATAGGGCCCAATCCGCTGGCTCGGCCGCAGCCAGCAGAACAGGGTTAGGCAAACATATATAACAGTGAGGATTTTATCTCCTAGGATTCTTACTACATACCGCAGGTAGTTTGCAGGTGTGGTGCTTCTGCCTTGGGCTAGGGGAACCTAAAGACAATTGAAACTCAGAGACACAGAAAGCACAACACCTACCTGACAGTTACAAAGCATAAAGGTCAGAGGAAATGTAACGCTGATCTTGAACAATAGCGTAGGTACATTGCAAATATAGGACATACAAATACAATAATGAACACATTTGAAAAATGTTATGTCAACTATGAAAAAATAAATGTCACATGGTTTAAACGAGTTCAGTTCTGGATGATACATCAGTAGGCTAACCCTGTCACCAGTCTATTCCTGCTTCTCGGGGAACCAGGAGTTATAAAGTGACAAGATTTCTGCGTCTGCATTGGTGGGGGGAAGACTCAAATAAGTCCCTCATAAGCGATATTTAAACTAAAGTAGAACAATAATTATAACAATTTAGCATAAAACCTAACATCCTGTGCTTAAACTAGTAATAGACTGCATAACATAGAGGACTATTGTCTTGTTACATGGAGCTATGCATGACACCCCGAACACACCACAGTAAATATTGAACCGAATACATAACTAATATAAGAAAAACACTCCCAACAGTGAATTTAGGGACATCCAACTGTATAGTTAACAATCACCAGCTTAAAAAGATAGTAGCTTAGGGTGGATTACGAATACATGCGTATGTTCTGGCAATCCAAACCATTTAACCTATGCCTGCTGGAGCATAAGAACAAAGGTGTCTATCTCGCTCTATGATTCTCTGTGGCAGTGATCCGCTTGTTGCAGAAAACAGTGGTATACCCGGGCAATCTGTCAGGTTAGGGAATGCACTCTGAGCTCGTAACTCCACGGACACATCCGTGATTGCAGATGTAACTGCCAGCACTACCTTCCTCTGTTCAGGAACCAATTGTCCCCTCCACTTATTATGGGCATGTAGAGCGCCTACCCCAATGGGCGGTTGATGCCGAGATCTTATGTCACTGTAGGAATCATTGGAGGATACTTGCAATACTTCGGTAGGTACTTCCTCCCGTGGAGAGCTGACTGCTTCCTTTAATGTCTTTATACAAGAGAGATAATGCCTGTCTAGGCGCTCGGACAGTTCACGTAATAGGAAAGTTATAGACTCCATGGCTGTAGATCTCGAGTTTATTCTCTCATCACATATCCAGTCCTGTCCCACTCTGTACAGTGCTTTTTATGTGCTGCGTACTTAGAGCATATGAGCCACCTAGATAAATAGATTAGAGTACACTGTCTGTGTCACCTCAACTTTCTTCTCTGTTAGGATCGCTCCGATCTATTCCGGCAGTCTCTCTTCACAAATCTTTTTGTTTCTTAAGCCACCATCTTTAGTGAATCTGACTCCATGATCCCTGCATGGATTACTCGTGCCCCGTATTAGGTCTTGTTTAGAAGAAAAGAGGCTTTTGTATGCTCCCAAACTCAATCATACAGTATCCCCTCTAGGTAGGACTTAACATTAATTACTTCAGGCTGGCAAATTAGGTAGATAAATCTCTTTTTGTGAGTCTTGAGTCGGGAGCTCTGTAAAAATGCAGCCATCCACATCGGCGGTTAGCTCTGCCCCCCCTTTGAAAAATAATTTTAAAAATACATTTTTATGTAGTGCAGCTACCCCCCTCAATACCCCACCCCCCCAGATCCCTTTCCCAACACATATCCCTCCTCTCCCTCCTTCCCACTCACTAAACCTTTGCCATAGTGTAGCAGTCCCACCCGCTCCCGCCCCCTCAAGCCTGCTCCCGTCCCTCTCATGCCCACTCCTGGACCTCACAGCTCAGCTCAGCTTTTTACAGTTATACTGCATCAGTTTCAAATGATTTAGCATATGAGTATTATGTCCCTTTAACTGCAATAGCTTTACATACTGAAGATGCTAGGTATCTTGTATTACACCTGAAAGCCCAGTATTTCAACCAACTATCCAGTAAAAATTATTTTAAAACATAGATTATTAACTGTGCACGATTGGAAGTCTGATGTGGGCATTTAAAGGGATTTATAACCAAAATCATGTATTTTGTGATTCAGATAAAACATAACATTTTAAAATAGTTTCCAATTTACTTCTATTATCAAATTTGCTTTGTTCCCATGATATTCTGTGTTGAAGAGATACCTAGGTAGGCATCTGGAGCAGTACATGACAGGAAATAGTGCTGCCCTCTAGTGCTCTTGCACATGGATAACATTCTTGTAAAACTGTTACCCTATAGTGCTCCAGAAATGGGCCGGCTCCTAAGGATACATATCTGCTTATAAACAAAAGATATCAAGAGAACGAAGAAAATTGGATAATAGAAGTAAATTTGTAAGTTGGGTTTCATATCCCTTTAACTGGAAGAGATTTCAGAATAGTGATGTGTAAGAGACATTTTCTGTGGGATATGGCTGGAGGGGCCCATATATATACTGTATATGTGATATTTGAATGTATATGTATGTGGAATGATTAAGGGAGGAATTCTGAAACGTTGTGTTTTGGATTTTTCACTTTTATATAGACATACTTTGTATTGCTATTTGGAGTACCGATTTAGGGAGTGGCAAACTTTGACTGTTTTCCATGCCTTAAAGGGAAAAACTTTTTCCATCCAAGATCAGGTTAGAAATATAATATTTCAGATGACTTTATCTGCAATGTATCTTGTGTTTTCTATCTCATTGTGTCCGAGCACCAGGATCTATATTGGTGAGACGACAAGATGGATACGTGAGAGGATTAATGTGCATAGAGCTAACATAAGATGTAAGAACAAGGATGCTCCTGTTTCCTCTCATTATCTGGAAGCTGGACATGGTATTAGCCAACTATGTTGGCAGGTAATAGATGGTGTGAGGAAACCAAGGAGAGGTGGGAATTGGGAAACAAATCTCAGAGAGAATCTTTTTGGATTAGCATTTTGGACACTATCTGATAGATTACGAGTTTTGTCGGTAAAGCCGTGCGTTGCTAACGAGCCTTTTATTTTCCAGCGCTCACTTTAAACAACGCTGGTATTACAAGTTTTCTGAATGGCTGTGTTAGCCTCAGAAAAGTGAGCGTTGAGCAAATTTAGCTCCACATCTCACTGTAATACCAGCGTTGCTTACGGTAGCGGTAAGCTGGCTAAAACGTGCTTGTGCACGATTTCCCCATAGGAAACAATGGGGCTGAGATGGCTGAAAAAAAAACTAACACCTGCAAAAAAGCAGCGTCCAGCTTCTAACGCAGCCCCATTGTTTCCTATGGGAAAATACATTTATGTCTACACCTAACACCCTAACATGAACCCCGAGTCTAAACACCCCTAACCTTACACTTATTAACCCCTAATCTGCCGCCCCTGATATCGTCGACACCTGCATTATACTATTAACCCCTAATCTGCCACTCCGGACACCGCCGCCACCTACGTTATACCTATGAACCCCTAATCTGCTGCCCCTAACATCGCCGACACCTACATTATAGTTATTAACCCCTAATCTGCTTGTGCACGATTTCCCCATAGGAAACAATGGGGCTGAGATGGCTGAAAAAAAAACTAACACCTGCAAAAAAGCAGCGTCCAGCTTCTAACGCAGCCCCATTGTTTCCTATGGGAAAATACATTTATGTCTACACCTAACACCCTAACATGAACCCCGAGTCTAAACACCCCTAACCTTACACTTATTAACCCCTAATCTGCCGCCCCTGATATCGTCGACACCTGCATTATACTATTAACCCCTAATCTGCCACTCCGGACACCGCCACCACCTACGTTATACCTATGAACCCCTAATCTGCTGCCCCTAACATCGCCGACACCTACATTATAGTTATTAACCCCTAATCTGCCGCCCCCAATGTCGCCGCCACCTACCTACAATTATTAACCCCTAATCTACTGCCCCCAACGTCGCCGCCACTATAACTAAATGTATTAACCCCTAAACCTAATTCTAACCCTAACCCTAACACCCCCCTAATTTAAATATAATTTAAATACATCTAAATAAAATTACTATAATTAAATAAATTAATCCTATTTAAAAAACTAAATACTTACCTATAAAATAAACCCTAATATAGCTACAATATAACTAATAGTTACATTATAGCTATTTTAGAATTTATTTTTATTTTACAGGCAACTTTGTATTTATTTTAACTAGGTAGAATAGTTATTAAATAGTTATTAACTATTTCATAACTACCTAGCTAAAATAAATACAAAATTACCTGTAAAATAAATCCTAACCTAAGTTACAATTACACCTAACACTACTCTATAAATAAATTAATTAACTAAATTAAATTAAACTAATTACAATTAAATTAAATAAACTAAATTACGAAAAACAAACAAACACTAAATTACAGAAAATAAAAAAGAATTTTTTTTTTTTAACTAATTACACCTAATCTAATCCCCCTAATAAAATAAAAAAGCCCCCCCAAAATAATACAATTCCCTACCCTATACTAAATTACAAATAGCCCTTAAAAGGGCCTTTTTCGGGGCATTGCCCCAAAGTAATCAGCTCTTTTACCTGTAAAAAAAAAATACAATATCCCCCAACATTACAACCCACCACCCACACACCCCTACTCTAAAACCCACCCAATCCCCCCTTAAAGAAACCTAACACTAACCCCCTGAAGATCACCCTACCTTGAGCCGTCTTCACTATGCTGGGCACAAGTGGTCCTCCATACGGCAGAAGTCTTCACCCGATCAGGGCAGAAGAGGTCCTCCAGACAGCAGAAGTCTTCATCCAGGCTGCATCTTCTATCTTCATCCTTCCGGCGCGCAGTGGTCCATCTTCAATCCAGCCGATGCGGAGCATCCTCTTCAATCGAAGTCCTAACGAAGAATGAAGGTTCCTTTAAATGACGTCATCCAAGATAGAGTCCCTCGAATTCCAATTGGCTGATAGGATTCTATCAGCCAATCGGAATTAAGGTAGGAAAAATCCGATTGGCTGATTCAATCAGCCAATCGGATTGAAGTTCAATCCGATTGGCTGATCCAATCAGCCAATAAAATGCAAGGTCAATCCTATTGGCTGATTGGATCAGCCAATCGGATTGAACTTCAATCCGATTGGCTAATAGCATCAGCCAATCAGATTTTTCCTACCTTAATTCCGATTGGCTGATAGAATCCTATCAGCCAATCGGAATTCGAGGGACGTAATCTTGGATGACGTCATTTAAAGGAACCTTCATTCTTCGTTAGGACTTCGATTAAAGAGGATGCTCCGCGTCGGCTGGATTGAAGATGGACCCGCTGTGCGCCGGAAGGATGAAGATAGAAGATGCAGCCTGGATGAAGACTGTTGGTGTGTTATAACTAAGTATGATTAAGGGTAATTAAAACCCGAAACGTTGCCTGTTATGACCAGGACCCTATTGTGCCAATAAACTTTGTGAATTTTGAATTTTGATGAGGCGTGATGTTTGCATATAGGTAACAAGGGCTCCAGGGCCATAGGTCTGATCTGAAGTCTGTTGTAGGCATATAACTGACAGGCACTACATTGCCATAGCTCTGATCTGAAACCTGAGAATCTGAGGTGTGATGTTTGCATATAGGTGACAAGGGCTCCAGGGCCATAGGTCTGATCTGAAGTGTGTTGTAGGCATATAACTGACAGGCACTGCATTGCCATAGCTCTGATCTGAAGTCTGTTGTAGGCATATAACTGTCAGGTACTGCATTGCCATAGCTCTGATCTGAAGTCTGTTGTAGGTATATAAATGACAGGTACTGCAGTGCCATAGTTCTGATCTGAAGTTTGTTGTGGGCATATAACTGTCAGGCACTGCAGTGCCATAGCTCTGATCTCAAGTGAGTTGTGCACATATAACTGACAGGCACTGCAGAGTCATAGGTCTGATCTGAAGTGTGTTGTAGGCATATAACTGACATGCACTGCATTGCCATAGCTCTGATCTGAAGTCTGTTGTAGGCATATAACTGTCAGGTACTGCAGTACCATAGCTCTGATCTGAAGTCTGTTGTAGGTATATAAATGACAGGTACTGCAGTGCCATAGCTCTGATCTCAAGTGAGTTGTGCACATATAACTGACAGGCACTGCAGAGTCATAGGTCTGATCTGAAGTGTGTTGTAGGCATATAACTGACATGCACTGCATTGCCATAGCTCTGATCTGAAGTCTGTTGTAGGCATATAACTGTCAGGTACTGCAGTACCATAGCTCTGATCTGAAGTCTGTTGTAGGTATATAAATGACAGGTACTGCAGTGCCATAGCTCTGATCTCAAGTGAGTTGTGCACATATAACTGACAGGCACTGCAGAGCCATAGGTCTGATCTGAAGTGTGTTGTAGGCATATAACTGACAGGCACTGCATTGCCATAGCTCTGATCTGAAGTCTGTTGTAGGCATATAACTGACAGGCACTGCATTGCCATAGCTCTGATCTGAAGTCTGTTGTAGGTATATAAATGACAGGTACTGCAGTGCCATAGTTCTGATCTGAAGTGTGTTGTGGGCATATAACTGTCAGGCACTGCAGTGCCATAGGTCTGATCTCAAGTGAGTTGTGCACATATAACTGACAGGCACTGCAGAGCCATAGATCTGATCTGAAGTCTGTTGTGGGCATATTACTGACAGGCACTGCAGTGCCATGGCTCTGATCTTAAGTGTGTTGTAGGCATATAACGGACAGGCACTGCAGTGCCATGGCTCTGTTCTGAAGTCTGTTGTGCACATATAACTGACAGGCACTGCAGTGCCATAGGTCTGATCTGAAGTGTGTTGTAGGCATATAACTGACAGGCACTGCAGAGCCATAGGTCTGATCTGAAGTGTGTTGTAGGCATATAACTGACAGGCACTGCAGAGCCATAGGTCTGATCTGAAGTGTGTTGTAGGCATATAACTGACAGGCACTGCAGAGCCATAGGTCTGATCTGAAGTGTGTTGTAGGCATATAACTGACAGGCACTGCAGAGCCATAGGTCTGATCTGAAGTCTGTTGTGGGCATATAGCTGACAAGCACTGCAGTGCTATATGTCTGATCTGAAGTCTGTTGTGGGCATATAGCTGACAAGCACTGCAGTGCTATATGTCTGATCTGAAGTGTGTTGTAGGCATATAACTGACAGGCACTGCAGAGCCATAGGTCTGATCTGAAGTGTGTTGTAGGCATATAACTGACAGGCACTGCAGAGCCATAGGTCTGATCTGAAGTCTGTTGTGGGCATATAGCTGACAAGCACTGCAGTGCTATATGTCTGATCTGAAGTCTGTTGTGGGCATATAGCTGACAAGCACTGCAGTGCTATATGTCTGATCTGAAGTGTGTTGTAGGCATATAACTGACAGGCACTGCAGAGCCATAGGTCTGATCTGAAGTGTGTTGTAGGCATATAACTGACAGGCACTGCAGAGCCATAGGTCTGATCTGAAGTCTGTTGTGGGCATATAGCTGACAAGCACTGCAGAGCCATAGGTCTGATCTGAAGTCTGTTGTGGGCATATAACTGACAGGCACTGCAGAGCCATAGGTCTGATCTGAAGTCTGTTGTGGGCATATAACTGACAGGCACTGCAGAGTCATAGGTCTGATCTGAAGTGTGTTGTAGGCATATAACTGACAGGCACTGCAGAGCCATAGGTCTGATCTGAAGTCTGTTGTGGGCATATAGCTGACAAGCACTGCAGTGCTATATGTCTGATCTGAAGTCTGTTGTGGGCATATAGCTGACAAGCACTGCAGTGCTATATGTCTGATCTGAAGTGTGTTGTAGGCATATAACTGACAAGCACTGCAGTGCTATATGTCTGATCTGAAGTCTGTTGTGGGCATATAGCTGACAAGCACTGCAGAGCCATAGGTCTGATCTGAAGTGTGTTGTAGGCATATAACTGACAGGCACTGCAGAGCCATAGGTCTGATCTGAAGTCTGTTGTGGGCATATAGCTGACAAGCACTGCAGTGCTATATGTCTGATCTGAAGTGTGTTGTAGGCATATAACTGACAAGCACTGCAGTGCTATATGTCTGATCTGAAGTCTGTTGTGGGCATATAGCTGACAAGCACTGCAGAGCCATAGGTCTGATCTGAAGTGTGTTGTAGGCATATAACTGACAGGCACTGCAGAGCCATAGGTCTGATCTGAAGTCTGTTGTGGGCATATAGCTGACAAGCACTGCAGAGCCATAGGTCTGATCTGAAGTCTGTTGTGGGCATATAACTGACAGGCACTGCAGAGCCATAGGTCTGATCTGAAGTCTGTTGTGGGCATATAGCTGACAAGCACTGCAGTGCTATATGTCTGATCTGAAGTCTGTTGTGGGCATATAGCTGACAAGCACTGCAGTGCTATATGTCTGATCTGAAGTCTGTTGTGGGCATATAGCTGACAAGCACTGCAGTGCTATATGTCTGATCTGAAGTGTGCTGTGAACTTGTGGGCATATTACTGGCAGGCACTTTCATATTCAAACACATTTCATGTATGACCCAAAACTTTTGAACGCCAGTATATACCTTACTTTGAAAACAGGGGAAACCCCGAAACGTCAGTATTAAATTACTTCTAGTTATCAAGACCCTATGAGTGCCTTCCGTTTTTGCACGGTTTATATCCTCTTTTGATGTGCACCTAGGGCACTATAGCTAGCTGTGTAGTTGGATACCAAGAGTGCTTTTACACTTTGCTTGTTCTATATATACATATATTACCATTAAAAGCAGAAAGGGAACATAATGCATTGTACTTTTTGTTCTAATACAAACTATTTGCTTTTTTTTATCATCTGTTTTACACCAGTAAATCACTGACTCCCTTTTTATTTTATGTTACTTATGTTATAGCTATTTAATGATACTATTACTACAGTTACTACAATAAATTAATTTTCAGCCTTGATAAATCTTATAATTCATATGTATCTCTACTCTTTTCTGTTCCATATACAGTATTCAGGATGGCGGCACCTGTGACTACAGCTAGTGCACCTTTTGTTGTGTTACCTCAGTGGAACGCGTCCCAAGCAGGTGTTCCAGTAACTCTTCCATCTCCAGCGATAGCCCAAAAACCATCCTTTTATCAAGTGTTTCTGAAAGGGCAACCAAAAGCTCTAGGAGTAAGTAATGGCTATACATTTGGCCAATATATGACTTTATGAGAAATGGATGGGGTGTCTTGTGTCCTAATGGAACACTAAATACAGTAGCAGTGCATAATCAACAAGTGTGGAATAAAAAGACAATGCAATAGCCCTTTTTATGAGATATTAAATGAGCAGTAGATTTTTTTTCTAACAAATTTCAAAATTTACTTCAATTTGCTGGCCCTTGTATCATATGACAGCCATTAGCCAATCACAGACTCATATACATATACACTATGAACTCTTTCACATGCTTAGTAGTAGCTGGTGCTTTAGAAAGTGGAATTATTAAAAGACTGGGCTCGCTGCATTGATCTCTTTTCAAAGCCAGATTTATTCTTGTAAAAGTGTAGCACATCTGGATTTGCACAGATCTAAGTGTGGTTCATTTTCACAAGAAGATATCCTGCTCCAAAAAGAGCTGAATGCCGCGAGCAGCCACCTTCTTGTGCATTTGGAAGCATCCAAAATCTGATGATTTGATAATGCTCTATTAATAATAATAATAATAATAATAATAATAATAATAATAATAATAATAAATACACTTGCAATGTTAAAAATTAAAAAGGCATCATTATGTTAATGGGGAACCTTTCCCACCGGCTAACTCCTTCTAGGTATTGAATATCCTCCATCTTTGATTCACAGGTACCGAGTCCTGAAACCTTGCCTGGGGCTTGTCTATCATGTTGCTCCTTAACAAGCCAGCTACTGTCCTGGGAAAGGGAGACTGTTTCTGCATTAGGGCACAGAGGACATAGACACAAAGCGCATCAAGAGGAAAGGACAGATCAAGACAAAAAAAACAAGCATGGAATTACATCTTCATACCCTTTTTCTTTGAGGTCTTGTGTCTCATGCCAGCACCCGTAGTTGGTTTGGATTGTATCGACTGCAAACTTTGAGTTTACCCGGACAGTAGCCGGCTTGTTAAGGAGCAACGCGATAGACGTCCCCTAGGCAAGGTTTCAGGACTCGGTACATGTGAATCAAAGACGAAGGATATCCAATACCTAGACGGAAGTAGCCGGTGGGAGAGGTTCACCAGTAACATAATGATGCCTTTTTAATTTGTAACATTGTAAGTGTATTTATTATCTGCGCTGGGTTTTATACATTAAATGATCTACCCTTAGAGTGGCGTGTGCACTCAGGTAATAGCATGCCTCATTATGTTATCACTTTGTGTACACACACTTGCTTACTTATCTTATATTTGTCTGGAAAACAAAGCTCAATACTTAGAGAGAACAATGGAAAATTAACATTTTATTACTTAACTATACTGTACTGCACCCCATTGGGAGTGTAATTTCTTCTGTTGGCTGTGTATGTTTACTAAGGCTATTCGATAGCCTATACTCCAGTATACAATCTTTTACTATAGGTGGGGTTACCACAGGCTTAATCAGCAATTTAAAATGCCAAAATAGGGGTAAAGGAGCTACTTGTAAAAAATTTAATAAACGCCAGCAGGTAAAATGGATCATTGGGAAGAATTTAAAGTGGAGAAAATTTTTGGGTGAACCGTCCCTTTAAGTTCTTTCTATTTACCATATAATATTAAAAGAAAATTTATTTTTATGGACATTGCTGTGATCAGGGAACTGCTTCTTATAAGATGCTATAGTAAGGCTTAATGTGCTACATGGAGATTTTGAAACAATACCAGTGCTATGCAACACTACTCTACAACCAGTTAAAAACAATATGATGTCACATCACGCACTTGTATTCAGTCTTGGTCATTCTGTATATTTAAAGGGACACTGAACCCAAATTTTTTCTTTTGTGATTCAGAAAGAGCATGCAATTTTAAACATCTTTCTAATTTACTCCTATTATCAATTTTTCTTTGTTCTCTTGCTTTCTTATTTTTAAAAAGAAGGCATCTAAGCTATTTTTTGGGTTCAGACCATGGAAAGCACTTGTTTATTGGTAGGTGAATTTATCCACCAATCAGCAAGAACAACACAGTGTGTTCACCAAAAATAGGCTGGCATCTAAACTTACATTCTTGCATTTTAAATAAAGATGCCAAGAGAATTAAAATAATTTGATAATCGGAGTAAATTGGAAAGTTGCTTAAAATTGCATGCTCTGTCTGAATCAGGATAGAAAAAAAATGGGTTCAGTGTCCCTTTAAGCTTATAATATCAACATTTAAAAACAAAAATATTTTGCTATAGGACTTTATGCATATCAGTCACTGTCAACATCCCTTTAAATTGTGTGTCTTCCAATTCCTTCCCTCTAGCTACCTCTGCCCTAAATGTTCCTGATTGGCTACAATACTGAGGGCTAGATGAATGCTGCCTGTAGTATTACACACCTAGTATGAGCAATTGCCAAATTTAGACAAACAGAAAGAGTGGCATTATAAAAATCTTCAAATATATGAAGGGACTTAATAAAGTAGAAGCTGAAAGCATTTTCCACAAAAAAAATGTCAAAACAAGGGGTCACAATCTAAAGTTAGAGGGTAGCAGATTCAGGAGAAATGTGAGGAAGTATTTTTTACATAAAGGGTGGCAGATTCATGGAATAAACTTCCATTTGAGGTGGTAAACACAAAGACTGTAAAGGAATTAAAAAATGCCTGGGACATGCATAAGGCTATCCTAGGAAAAAAGTAACATGTAATATGGGTAGACTTGATGGGCCTTTTTGGTTCTTGTCTACCGTCAAATTCTATGTTTCTATGCTTCTATTTAGTTGCAAATACAAGAGCTCACTGCTGTTCTGCATTTTGTGCCCTTGTTTAAGAGCTCTGTCCCACCTTGTCTCTGGACAGTCAAGCCCAGCCTCTGGGAAACACAGAACCCTGCCCAAGGCATGTCCTGTCCTGTCCATGAAAAAGCCTCAGCTCCACCCACAGAACATCTATGAGCCCGCCCGCTCTGACTCCCCCCTCCAGCCTTTCATCTCAAGTAGCATAGGGAAATGTTGGGAGGTATGAACCACTAACAATATTTATCAATAGCTCCTTCAAAATGATTTTGTTGTTTGTTTTGTTGGTGACTTCAGATGTGTCTACCTATGACTGGGCTTAAATACAAACCTGTTTGCTACTGGATCAGTTTTGCACATATGTACCAGGCATGTGTAAATACTCTAACATACCCTGCATGCAAACTGAATAATAATGAAATAAAGAGTAACATATTTATGTATCTATTTAACAAATTAAATTAAATTATATGCGCTCATTCATTAGATCATGCAATTTTATTACTATTGACCCTGCAAATCTATGTGTTTAAATCTATGTGTTAAAGAGCCGCAGAGCACTGTTGGTCACAAGCCAATACTGACACTGACCCAATCAGAAGTGCTAGTCACAAGACACATTGGCTCAATGACAATTTCTACTCAGGACCACCAGTTCACTATGGCTCCTGAGTGGTACTTTAATTTTGTGTTTAATCCATTTTCAAGGGTTAAACACCTTTATTTGCATGGTTGATAGTGATAAAATAACATGCGCTTTATGAATGAGAGTGTGTTATTTTTTTCACTATAATTGCCCCATTAACTAAAAACTGTGGCCTCCATTTCAATCCATCCAAATTTCCAAATTCAAAGCATCCAAAACCATTTGCAATACCTGAGATTATCACAAATGTAGTAAGTAAAAAGTAATGCCTTTTACAATGTGTTTGGGAACAGTTCAATAGAAAACTATTTTCCAACAGCATTTTACACAATGTTTGTGCTTTTCAAGTTCTACAGCTGTTTGCCGTCTTTTTATGCTATGCGTGATCTATTGACATGTTGATAAACATAAAAGTTTTAGTTTAATTAAAAGTTATAAATATAGCTCAGATTAGACTTTTTATACTTTGAGTCCTGAATTGTAATTAAATGTGACGTTGAAAATGTCCATTTATCTTTGCAGTAATGTGTTTGAATGATGAAACATGTTAATTATTAAATCACTGAAAATGATATGAAATGATTAATTGCACAAGTCATGAATTATATAAACGGTTAAAGGGACTTTAAACTCAAAATTGTATTCCTCATAAAACATTTCATAATTCATAGTTACAAAAAAATCTTTGTACATGTACATTCTTTATCTATTTTACCAAATTTTCCTGCAATTGAAATTATCGTTTTTCCACTTCCTCCCAGAGAGAATAAAGTTCATTTAATTCAAAATCCTGACACTCCTTGATGCGTAGTGATTGGTTAATAATTAGCCACAGTAAAGGAAATAAGAGAAGCAACATTCAAGGAGCGTTTAAAAGCTCATATTAGTTTTCTAACAACATGGCAGGTTTTAAATTATTTTTAAACATGTTTAGCATATAGATCTGGTGCACACAGTGGATAATTTTTAATACATTAATAAAAAAAAATTTTTTATGTCCCTTTAAGTAAAGTAATAAAAAAATAAATATGCTAGACATTATCATTAACTTTAATGAAAAAGATGTCATTCCTTAACTTTAGTCAACCTTTTTTTCACATCTTTAAAATTCCCAAAAAATCACTTTAAAATACTGTACATGTGATGTGTTTGATTTTTATGAATTATTTGTGCTTAAAGGACCATTAAACTTGACATTTCAACAAAGCATAAAATGTTTCATTAATGCAAGTGCAATATTATTGCAATATACATTCATTATATATTTTGCTGCCTTTTGTTTTAAAATACATCTAAAATGTGTGCTTGTTTTACTTTCTCCCGGGTAGGTTTGGGTTAATACTTTTAGGCAATTTATGTAAGCTTTTGTTTGCTTCACCTTCTCCCCTAAGATTCTCAGCAGTCACATGTTTGTAAAGGGTGGATTATCCGTATTGTATCAACAATCATGATAGGAGAAGCATTTTTTTGCAATAGTAAATAAGTTGAATCAGTGCTAAAGCACCTTAAGGGAAGAGGTAAGGGCAAGCTTCCATAGTCTCTCTCAACTGCACATGTGCAAACAGACGGCTAGATTACGAGTTTTGCGGGAAGGTGAAAAAGCAGCGTTAACAGGTCTTAACGCTGCTTTTTACGCCCGCTGCTATTATTATTAGTCTTGCAGGTATAGGTGTACCGCACACTTTTTTGGTCTTACCGCAAACCAACTTACGTAAATTTCGTAAATGCTGTTTTCTTTGGGACTTCCATAGCGCCGGTATTACGAGTTTGTCCTGGGAGGCCAAAAAGTGAGCGGTACAGTCTCTACCGCATAGATTTGTAACGCATTTTAAAGTCAGTATTTATGAGTTTTACTCATAACTAAAGTGCTAAAAAGTACACTAACAGCCATAAACTACCTATTAACCCCTAAACCGAAGCCCTCCCGCATCGCAAACACTATAATAAAAATATTAACCCCTAATCTGCCGCTCTGGACATCGCCGCCACTAGAATAAACATATTAACCCCTAAACTGACGCACTCCAGCCTCGCAAACACTAGTTAAATATTATTAACCCCTAATCTGCCGCCCCTAACATCACCGCCACCTACATTATACTTATTACCCGTAATCAGCCGCCCCAACGTCACCGCCACTATTCTAAATTTATTAACCCTTTAAACCTAAGTCTAACCCTAACACCCCCTAACTTAAATATAATTAAAATAAATCTAAATAAAATTCCTATCATTACCTAAATTATTCCTATTTAAAACTAAATACTTACCTATAAAATAAACCCTAAGCTAGCTACAATATAACTAATAGTTACATTGTATCTAGCTTAGGGTTTATTTTTATTTTACAGGCAAGTTTGTATTTATTTTAACTAGGTAGAATAGTTACTAAATAGTTATTAACTATTTAACAACTACCTAGCTAAAATAAATACAAATTTACCTGTAAAATAAAACCTAACCTAAGTTACACTAATACCTAACACTACACTACAATTAAATAACTTACCTAAATTAAATACAATTAAATAAATTAAATACAATTAGCTAAATTACAAAAAACAAACAAACACTAAATTACAGAAAATAAAAAACAAATTACAAGATATTTAAACTAATTACACCTAATCTAAGAGCCCTATCAAAATAAAAAGCCCCCCCCCAAAAATAAAAAAAAACCCTAGCCTAAACTAAACTATCAATAGCCCTTAAAAGGACCTTTTGCAGGGCATTGCCCCCAAGAAATCAGCTATTTTACCTGAAAAAAAAATACAAACAACCCCCCAACAGTAAAACCCACCACCCACACAACCAACCCCCCAAATAAAAGCCTAACTAAAAAAACCTAAGCTCCCCATTGCCCTGAAAAGGGCATTTGGATGGGCATTGCCCTTAAAAAGGCATTTAGCTCTATTGCTGCCCAAAGCCCTAACCTAAAAATTAAACACACCCAATACACCCTTAAAAAATCATGACACTAACCCCCGAAGATTCACTTACCGGGAGAAGTCTTCATCCAAGCTGCAAGATGTCCTCAACGAAGCCAGGAGAAGTGGTCCTCCAGATGGGCAGAAGTGGTCCTCCAGACGGGCAGAAGTCTTCACCCAGATGGCATCTTCTATCTTCATACTTCCGACGCGGAGCGGCTCCATCTTCAAGACATCCAGCGGGGAGCATCCTCTTCTTCCGACGTCTTCTTGCTGAATGAAGGTACCTTTAAGTGACGTCATCCAAGATGGCGTCCCTTAGATTCCCTTAGATTCCGATTGGCTGATAGAATTCTATCAGCCAATCGGAATTAAGGTTGAAAAAATCCTATTGGCTGATGTTCCAATCAGCCAATAGAATGCAAGCTCAATCCTATTGGCTGATTTGATCAGCCAATAGGATTTTTTCAACCTTCATTCCAATTGGCCAATCGGAATCTAAGGGACGCCATCTTGGATGACGTCACTTAAAGGTACCTTCATTCAGCAAGAAGACGTCGGAAGAAGAGGATGCTCCACGCCGGATGTCTTTAAGATGGAGCCGCTCCGCATTGGAAGGATGAAGATAGAAGATGCCGCCTGGGTGAAGACTTCTGCCCATTTGGAGGACCACTTCTGCCCGTCTGGAGGACCACTTCTGCCGGCTTCATTGAGGACATCTTGCCGCTTGAATGAAGACTTCTCCCAGTAAGTGAATCTTCAGGGGTTAGTGTTAGGATTTTGTAAGGGTGTATTGGGTGGGTTTTATTTTTAGGTTAGGGCTTTGGGCAGCAATAGAGCTAAATGCCCTTTTAAGGGCAATGCCCATCTAAATGCCCTTTTCAGGGCAATGCGGAGCTTAGGTTTTTTTTAGTTAGACTTTTATTTGGGGGGTTGGTTGTGTGGGTGGTGGGTTTTACTGTTGGGGGGTTGTTTGTATTTCTTTTTCAGGTAAAAATGCCCCGCAAAAGGCCCTTTTAAGGGCTATTGATAGTTTAGTTTAGGCTAGGTTTTTATTTTTATTTTGGGGGGGCTTTTTTATTTTGAGAGGGCTCTTAGATTAGGTGTAATTAGTTTAAATATCTTGTAATTTGTTTTTTATTTTCTTTAATTTAGTGGGGGGGGGGTTTGTTGTAATTTAGCTAATTGTATTTAATTTAGGTAAGTTATTTAATTGTAGTGTATTGTTAGGTGTTAGTGTAACTTAGGTTAGGTTTTATTTTACAGGCAAATTTGTATTTATTTTAGCTAGGTAGTTATTAAATAGTTAATAACTATTTAGTAACTATTTAGTAACTATTCTACCTAGTTAAAATAAATACAAACTTGCCTGTAAAATAAAAATAAACCCTAAGATAGATACAATGTAGGTAGGTTGCGGCGATGTTAGGGGCAGCAGATTAGGGGTTAATAAATATAATGTAGGTTTCTGCTATGTTGGGGGCAGCAGATTAGAGGTTCATAAGTATAATGTAGGTGGCTGCAATGTCCGGAGCGGCAGATTAGGGGTTAATAATTATAATGTAGGTGTCGGTGATATCGGGGGCAGTAGATTAGGGGTTAATAAATTTAAGATTAGGGGTGTTTAGACTCAGGGTTTATGTTATTCTGTTAGGTGTAAACATAAAATGTGTTTCCCCATAGGAATCAATGGGGCTGCGTTACTGAGTTTTACGCTGCTTTTTTTCAGGTGTTAGACTTTTTCTCAGCCAGCTCTCCCCATTGATGTCTATGGGGAAATCGTGCACGAGCACGTATAACCAGCTCACCGCTCACTTAAGCAGCGCTGGTATTGGAGTGCGGTATGGAGCACAATTTTGCTCTACGCTCACTTCTTGCCTGTTAACCCCGGGCGGGTTGATAAAAACCCGTAATAACAGCGCTGCAGGTAAGTTAGCAGTGAGAATAAACTGCAAGTTAGCACCGCACCCCTCATAACGCAAGACTCCGAATCTAGGTGAGAGTTTGTGCTATATCTGAATATTATATTAGTTTGTGATTGGTAAGCAAGGATTATTTTGTTCTGGGGGACAGGGAAATCAGTGAAATGAACAAACATAAAACAATATACTCATCTGACAAAATAAAGATGCAGTTTTCATTGTGAAATTTATTCTCAGATATGAAGATTCAAAATCATGTAGTTTACAATTTGTGTTTAGTGGTCCTTTAACTAAATAGTGCTGTATCTTTAATTAGCTCATGTTTAACATAATTGTGCTATAATCATCAATATGTTACTTTATGATGGCAATAGTGTATAAAATCAAATAATTCAATAATTAATGAATCATTATTAACTTACTGAAAATGAAACACATAACATGAATTGATATTAATGGGTAATCAAGCATTCAAACACACTGGCCAAACATTATAAATGCTGAATGAATTAGCTGCCATATATTACTTTTGCTTAGGTTTCCTATCTTTTGTGTCTTCAAAAATCCTTTCGAAAATCAATAAGTCGCTAGCAGGGCTGGCTCAATATATTGTGCTGCCTGGGTACCAGAATGCAATGATGTGCACCCACTAGTAGTATCATTACTGATTAGCATATCAATCTAACATGGCTGCTTACCTTTCTAAGCCTGCCTACCTGCATGCAACCAATGCTTATGCACAGTTGCAGAATAAGTGGAAAGGAAGTTAGGGTAGAGATACACTTGTCTCGCCTTGAATGCTGCCCTGATCAGTTATGTGTCTTTGTGCATGATGAGACTATGCTGCTGGGAGCCTACGACTTCCCCCCACAGAGTCAGAGGATAGGAGTAGTCTGGGTCAGACAGTGAGTGACTCAGTCACTGAAGTTCTGCCCCTTGGCAAGTGCTGCCTGGGTCCATTGGACACACTTGGTCCCATGGTTGAGCCAGCCCTGGTCGATAGCAGACCTCCCAACGGTTCTGGATATTGCGGGATCACAGATTAGGAGGTCTGCTCACTGTCCCTTCCAGTCCCTCACTGTCCCTCACTGTCCCTCACACGTCTTCCCCAGTTTCTAGGGACTGCCCAGCTTCTGCTCTCTGCACTCCCCAACTGCGCCCCTCCTTCCACAGCTATGCCCATCAAACACCTATAGGGCCACCACCCACAAATACCCTATACTTCACAATCCCAGAAAGCATCTGGGACATGAAGAAATGTATGAGATTGTGTTATTATATTGTTTGCGAATATGAGCTGTTCAAACTAATGCATTACAAAGAGTTTGGAAAGAAAGCTGTCAGTCACCGGAGCTGCCATACGTGTTTTTCACATGAAAATTCAAATGAAGAATAGAACTCAGTGATTACAAACAAGTTAGCACTGCAAGAAAACCCCTCACACAGTACAGTGAATGGAAGTGTCATCTGTGCCAAATACTAATATTGCTGTAGCATGGTATCCCCTCTAATGAGCTCCCAATGATCCCTTTTATTTGTTGGAGTATATGAAATAGATTACAAATAGCTAATTTACCTTTATTTTGTCATTTGAAATAGCTGTGTAAGCCACAATTAATACAGAAAATATGAACACTGCAGTATTATCTATAGAAGCTTTGTAAACAGGATGCAGCAGTAGAAATGAACCCTATTGTGGGGAATGGGAAAGATCCCAGCCCATTTAAATATGTGTTCCTGCAGCTGCTTGGAATGAAAAAACATATTTATTAGCTACTTATCTGAGTACTTTGTCCCTTTAAGCTTTTTTTATGGCAAACTCTATTTCTTTCATGTAATTAGAAAGAGTCCATGAGCTAGTGACGTATGGGATATACATTCCTACCAGGAGGGGCAAAGTTTCCCAAACCTTAAAATGCCTATAAATACACCCCTCACCACACCCACAATTCAGTTTTACAAACTTTGCCTCCCATGGAGGTGGTGAAGTAAGTTTGTGCTTGATTCTACGTTGATATGCGCTTCGCAGCAGGCTGAAGCCCGGTTTTCCTCTCAGAGTGCAGTGAATGTCAGAGGGATGTGAGAGAGTATTGCCTATTTGAATACAATGGTCTTCCTCTAGGGGATCTATTTCATAGGTTCTCTGTTATCGGTCGTAGAGATTTCTTCTCCTACTTCCCTTTTCAGATCGACGATATACTCTTATATACCATTACCTCTACTGATTCTCGTTTCAGTACTGGTTTGGCTATCTACTACATGTAGATGAGTGTCTTAGGGTAAGTAAGTCTTATTTCTATTTATGACACTCAAAGCTATGGTTGGGCACTTTATATGTAAAGTTCTAAATATATGTGTTTAAACTTATATTTGCCATGATTCAGGATAATCAGTATTCCTTCATTCAGGCTGTCAGTTTCATTTTTTGGGAAAATGCATATAAATTTAATCTTTCTTACCTTAAATTTTCAATTTTCAATTGACTTTTTCAAAAAATTGCGGGCTGTTAGGCTCGCGGGTGCAGAAAATGCTTCAATTTATTGCGTCATTTTTGTTGCAAGACTTTTTTGTCGCAAAAAAAATCATCATTTCCGGCGTCATAGTTGGCGCCGGAAATTTTTACGTAATTGCGTCATTTTTGACGTACGTGTATTGCGGACGTTTTTTGGCGCCAAAAAATATGGGCGTCATTCTTGGCGCCAAAATGTGTGGGTGTTATACTTGGCGCCAAAAATATGGGCGTCATTCTTGGCGCCAGTTCTTTTCACACTATTTCAGTCTCACTATTCAGTTGCTTCTGGTTTTCTAGAAGC
Organism: Bombina bombina; assembly: GCF_027579735.1. Classification (NCBI taxonomy): domain Eukaryota; kingdom Metazoa; phylum Chordata; class Amphibia; order Anura; family Bombinatoridae; genus Bombina; species Bombina bombina. The sequence goes on along the minus strand of NC_069507.1, from coordinate 59,856,151 downwards.
TTGTTTCATTTTGCATTTTTTCCCATTCCTGAAACTGCCATTTAAGGAATTTGATAAATTTTGCTTTATATGTTGTTTTTTCTTTTACATATTGCAAGATGTCTCTACCTGACCCTGGATCAGAATCTACTTCTGGAAAGACGCTGCCTGATGTCGGTTTTACCAAAGCTAAGTGCATTTGTTGTAAACTTTTGGTAACTGTTCCTCCAGCTGTAGTTTGTGATACTTGTCATGATAAGCTTTCAAACGCAGATAGTATTTCCATTAGTAATAATCCATTACCTGTTGTTGTTCCTTCAACATCTAATGTTCAGGATGTTCCTGTTAATGTTAAAGAATTTGTTTCTAAATCTGCATACAAAGAGAGAAGCGCTCTACCAGGAACGAACAACAGCTCAGTGGCTTGTTCTATGGCGATTTACCACCCGGAAGCAGCCTCTTTTAGACCAGTGTGCTTTTCACAGAAGAAAACTTTCCTGAAGTATATCAGTCTGATCCCGCCAAGTAAGGTCAGTCCAGCCCCGAAATACCAGGCAATTCTCCTCTGAACAAGGAACATGACAACCCCAGACGATCCTTTCGGCCTCCTATGGGCCTCGTCAGTGAGGTGCAGCCACATTCCTCTAAGCACACTTGGCAAGGAGTCCACGTCTGGTTTCCCCCATCACCCATAGGGAGACTTCCCCAGGGTCATAATAATTTGCATACAAAGAGAGAAGCGCTCTACCAGGAACGAACAACAGCTCAGTGGCTTGTTCTATGGCGATTTACCACCCGGAAGCAGCCTCTTTTAGACCAGTGTGCTTTTCACAGAAGAAAACTTTCCTGAAGTATATCAGTCTGATCCCGCCAAGTAAGGTCAGTCCAGCCCCGAAATACCAGGCAATTCTCCTCTGAACAAGGAACATGACAACCCCAGACGATCGTTTCGGCCTCCTATGGGCCTCGTCAGTGAGGTGCAGCCACATTCCTCTAAGCACACTGGGCAAGGAGTCCACGTCTGGTTTCCCCCATCACCCATAGGGAGACTTCCCCAGGGTCATAATAATTTGCATACAAAGAGAGAAGCGCTCTACCAGGAACGAACAACAGCTCAGTGGCTTGTTCTATGGCGATTTACCACCCGGAAGCAGCCTCTTTTAGACCAGTGTGCTTTTCACAGAAGAAAACTTTCCTGAAGTATATCAGTGGACCCGTTGCTCAGTGTGCCTAGAGGGATACGGCTGCACCTCACTGACGAGGCCCACTATAGGCCGAAACGTACGTCTGGGGTTTTGCTGTTTCTCTCGTTCAGAGAAGAATTGCCTGGTATTTCGGGGCTGGACTGTACTGTGAAGTCAGGATCAGACTGATATGCTTCAGGAAAGTTTTTCTCTGTGAAGGCACATGTTGAGCAAAAAGAGGCTGCTTCTTGGGTGGTAACTAGCCATAGAACAAGCTATTATGCTATTGTTCGTTTCCAGGTTGAGCGCTTCTCTCTTTTTATTTATGCAAATTATGACATTTTGGGAAGTCTCCCTAAGTGTGATGCAGGAATCCAGACGTGGACCCATTTCTCAGTGTGCCTAGAGGGATATGGCTGCACCTCACTGACGAGGCCCACAATAGGCCGAAGAGTACGTCTGGGGTTTTGCTGTTTTTCTCGTTCAGAGAAGAATTGCCTGGTATTTCGGGGCTAAACTGTACTGTGAAGTCAGGATCAGACTGATATGCTTCAGGAAAGTTTTTCTCTGTGAAAGGCACATGTTGAGCAAAAAGAGGCTGCTTCTTGGGTGGTAACTAGCCATAGAACAAGCTATTATGCTATTGTTCGTTTCCAGGTTGAGCGCTTCTCTCTTTTTATTTATGCAAATTATGACATTTTGGGAAGTCTCCCTAAGTGTGATGCGGGAATCCAGACGTGGACCCGTTGCTCAGTGTGCCTAGAGGGATATGGCTGCACCTCACTGATGAGGCCCACAATAGGCCGAAACGTACGTCTGGGGTTTTGCTGTTTCTCTCGTTCAGAGAAGAATTGCCTGGTATTTCGGGGCTGGACTGTACTGTGAAGTCAGGATCAGACTGATATGCTTCAGGAAAGTTTTTCTCTGTGAAAGGCACATGTTGAGCAAAAAGAGGCTGCTTCTTGGGTGGTAACTAGCCATAGAACAAGCTATTATGCTATTGTTCGTTTCCAGTTTGAGCGCTTCTCTCTTTTTATTGTTTCTAAATCTATTCGGAAGGCTCTGTCTGTTATTCCTCCTTCTGCTAAACGTTAGAGGTCTTTTAAAACTTCACATATTTCAGATGAATTTTTAAATGACTGCCATCATTTTGTCTTATCTATTTCTGATGTGGATATTTCTGATTCAGAAGATTCTACCTCAGATATTGACACTGACAAATCTTCATATTTATTTAAGATGGAGTTTATTCGTTCTTTACTTAAGGAAGTATTGATTGCTTTAGATATGGAGGAGTCTAGTCCTCTTGATATTAGAACTAAGCGTTTAAATGCAGTTTTTAAACCTCCTGTGGTTATTCCAGAAGTTTTTCCAGTTCCTGATGCTATTTCAGAAGTAATTTCTAGGGAATGGAATAGTCTGGGTAATTCATTTACTCCTTATCCAATGTTTAAGAAATTATACCCTTTGCCATCTGATAGATTAGAGTTTTGGGATAAAATCCCCAAAGTTGATGGGGCTATTTCTACTCTTGCTAAACGTACTACTATTCCTACGGCAGATAGTACTTCGTTTAAAGATCCTTTAGATAGGAAGCTTGAATCCTTTCTAAGAAAGGCTTATTTATGTTCAGGTAATCTTCTTAGACCTGCTATTTCTTTGGCTGATGTTGCTGCAGCTTCAACTTTCTGGTTGGAGGCTTTAGCGCAACAAGTGTCAGACCATAATGTTTATAGCATTGTTAAAACTCCTTCAACATGCTAATATCTTTATGTGTGATGCCATTTTCGATATCATTAGAATTGATGTCAGGTATATGTCTTTAGCTATTTTAGCTAGAAGAGCTTTATGGCTTAAATCTTGGAATGCAGATATGACTTCTAAGTCAACGTTGCTTTCTCTTTCTTTCCAAGGTAATAAATTGTTTGGTTCTCAGTTAGACTCAATAATTTCAACTGTTACTGGGGGGAAGGGAGCCTTTTTACCTCAGGATAAAAAATCTAAAGGTAAATATAGGGCTGCTATTCGTTTTCATTTCTTTCGTCAGAATAAGGAACAAAAGCCTGACCCTTCCTCTAAAGGAACAGTTTCCGTTTGGAAACCTTCTCCAGTCTGGAATAAATCCAAGCCTTTTAGAAAGTCAAAACCAGCTCCCAAATCCGCATGAAGGTGTGGCCCTCATTCCAGCTCAGCTGGTAGGGGGCAGGTTATGATTTTTCAAAGATGTTTGGATCAATTCGATTCAAAGTCTTTGGATTCAGAACATTGTTTCACAATGGTACAGAATAGGTTTCAAGGTAAGACCGCCTGTGAGAAGATTTTATCTTTCACGCATTCCAGTAAACCCAGTGAAGGCTCAAGCGTTTCTGAAATGTGTTTCAGATCTGGAGTCAGCTGGGGTAATTATGCCAGTTCCAGTTCTGGAACGGGGCCTGGGTTTTTATTCAAATCTGTTCATTGTTCCAAAAAAAGAGAATTCTTTCTGACCAGTTCTGGATCTAAAAATATTGAATCGTTATGTAAGGATACCAACATTCAAGATGGTGACTATAAGGACTATTCTGCCTTTTGTTCAGCAAGGGCATTATATGTCCACAATAGACTTACAGGATGCATATCTTCATATTCCAATTCATCTGGATCACTTTCAGTTCCTGAGATTCTCTTTTCTAGACAAGCATTACTAGTTTGTTGTTCTTCCTTTTGTTCTAGCTACAGCTCCAAGGATATTTTTCGAAGGTTCTCGGTGCCCTTCTCTCTGTAATCAGGGAACAGGGTATTGCGGTATTTCCTTATTTGGACGATATCTTGGTAGTTGCTCAGTCTTTACATTCTGCAGAATCTCACACAAATCAACTTGTGTTGTTTCTTCTAAGACATGGTTGGAGGATCAATTTACCAAAGTGTTCTTTGATTCCTCAGACAAGGGTAACCTTTTTAGGTTTCCAAATAGATTCAGTGTCCATGACTTTGTCTCTTACAGAAAAGAGACATCTGAAATTGGTTTCAGCTTGTCGAAACCTTCAGTCTCAATCTTTCCCTTTTGCTCATTTTCACATGAGACCTCTCCAACTTTGTATGCTGAATCAATGGTGCAGGGATTATTCAAGGATATCACAATTAATATCCTTAAATCCCAATGTTCGTTCTTCTCTGACTTGGTGGTTGGATCACCATCGGTTAGTTCAAGAAGCCTCTTTTGTTCGTCCAACCTGGACTGTGATCTTAACAGATGCGAGTCTTTCAGGTTGGGGAGCTGTATGGGGATCTCTGACAGCGCAGGGGGTTTGGGAATCTCAGGAGGCGAGATTACCAATCAATATTTTGGAACTCCGTGTGATTTTCAGAGATCTTCAGTTCTGGCCTCTTCTGAAGAGAGAATCGTTTATTTGTTTTCAGACAGACAATGTCACAGCAGTGGCATATGTCAATCATCAAGGGGGGACTCACAGTCCTCAGGCTATGAAAGACGTATCTCGGATACTTGTATGGGCGGAATCCAGCTCCTGTCTAATTTCTGCGGTTCACATCCCAGGTAAAGACAATTGGGAAGCAGATTATCTCAGTCGCCAGATGTTACATCCGGGCGAATGGTCTCTTCACCCAGAGGTAGTTCTTCAGATTGTTCAAATCTGGGGGCTTCCAGAAATAGATCTGATGGCCTCTCATCTAAACAAGAAACTTCCCAGGTATCTGTCCAGATCCAGGGATCCTCAGGCGGAAGCGGTGGACGCGTTGTTACTTCCTTGGAATTATCAACCTGTTTATATCTTTCCGCCTCTAGTTTTTCTTCCAAAAGTGATTTCCAAAATCCTAATGGAGCGTTCGTTTGTACTGCTGGTGGCTCCAGCATGGCCGCACAGGTTTTGGTATGCGGATCTCGTTCGGATGGCAAGTTGCCAACCTTGGACACTTCCGTTAAGGCCAGACCTTCTATCTCAAGGCCTATTTTTCCATCAGGATCTCAAATCATTAAATTTGAAGGTATGGAGATTGAACGCTTAATACTTAGTCATAGAGGTTTCTCTGATTCAGTGATTAATACTATGTTACAGGCTCGTAAATCTGTGTCTAGGAAGATCTATTACTGAGTCTGGAAGACTTAAATTTCTTGGTGTTCTTCACATAAATTTTCTTGGCATTCTTTTAGAATTCCTAGAATTTTACAATTTCTTCAAGATGGTTTGGATAAGGGTTTGTCTGCAAGTTCCTTGAAAGGTCAAATCTCTGTTCTTTCGGTTCTTTTTCACAGAAAGATTGCCAATCATCCTGATATTCATTATTTTGTACAGGATTTGGTTCGAATCAAGCCTGTCATTAAGTCAATTTCTCCTCCTTGGAGTCTCAATTTGGTTCTGAGGGCTTTACAGGCTCCTCCGTTTGAACCTATGCATTCTCTGGATATTAAATTACTTTCCTGGAAAGTTTTGTTCCTTTTGGCCATCTCTTCTGCTAGAAGAGTTTCTGAATTATCTGCTCTTTCTTGTGATTCTCCTTTTCTGATTTTTCATCAGGATAAGGCGGTGTTGCGGACTTCATTTAAATTTATACCTAAAGTTGTGAATTCTAACAACATTGGTAGAGAAATTGTTGTCCCTTCATTGTGTCCTAATTCTAAGAATTCTCTGGAGAGATCTTTACATTCTTTTAATGTAGTAAGAGCTTTGAAATATTATGTTGAAGCTATTAAAGATTTCAGAAAGACTTCTAGTCTATTTGTTATCTTTTCTGGTTCTAGGAAAGGTCAGAAGGCTTCTGCCATTTCTTTGGTATCTTGGTTAAAGTCTTTGATTCATCATGCTTATGTAGAGTCGGATAAATCCCCACCTCAAAGGATTACGGCTCATTCTACTAGGTCAGTTTCTACTTCCTGGGCTTTTAGGAATGAAGCTTTTGTTGATCAGATTTGCAAAGCAGCAACTTGGTCTTCTTTACATACTTTTACTAAATTCTACCATTTTGATGTTTTCTCTTCTTCTGAAGCAGTTTTTGGTGGAAAAGTACTTCAAGCAGCTGTTTCAGTTTGATTCTTCTGCTTATAATTTCAGTTTTTTTCATTACAAGATTAAAACTTTTTGATTTGGGTTGTGGATTATTTTTTCAGCGGAATTGGCTGTCTTTATTTTATCCCTCCCTCTCTAGTGACTCTTGCGTGGAAGTTCCACATCTTGGGTATCTGCTATCCCATACGTCACTAGTTCATGGACTTTTGCTAATTACATGAAAGAAAACATAATTTATGTAAGAACTTACCTGATAAATTCATTTCTTTCATATTAGCAAGAGTCAATGAGGCCCACCCTTTTTGTGTTGGTTATGATTTTTTTGTATAAAGCACAATTATTCCAATTCCTTATTTTTGATGCTTTCGCTCCTTTCTTATCACCCCACTTCTTGGCTATTCGTTGAACTGAATTGTGGGTGTGGTGAGGGGTGTATTTATAGGCATTTTAAGGTTTGGGAAACTTTGCCCCTCCTGGTAGGAATGTATATCCCATACGTCACTAGCTCATGGACTCTTGCTAATATGAAAGAAATGAATTTATCAGGTAAGTTCTTACATAAATTATGTTTTTTTACATGTTTAACTATTGCTCTTTCACTGACGTGCCAGAAACATTTTGAGTGCATAACCTCTGTGATATTTTACTGTTTAATGGTGATACAGATATCTTTCATCTTTCTGTTTCTGTCAACAGACCGCGCAGATCATTCTGGCTTTGTTGAATGTTGCACTGGGAGCTGTTTTGATCGCTGTTATAAATGCAGTTAACAATATCAGCACATTGAGCGGAATCTGTTTCTGGGGACCTGTGTTTGTAAGTCCGAGTTCTCAAGCTCTCAAATAACAGATGAAAAATGTCTTTAAATGTGTCTGATAGGTGCATAGACATTATGGGGTAGATTTATTAAGCAGCGGATGCTGCAATCTACCCCTGAAGTTTCCGGCTCCCCGGAAAGAGAAGTTAAGAAGCATCGCTCCTTAACTTCTCCGCCACCTCTGAGGTGGCGGACTGCAATCATCAGATACTATTGGGATTATTGACACCCCCTGCTAGTGGACGATTGGCTGTGAATGTGCAGGGGGCGGCATTGCACAAGCATTTCACCAGAAATGCTTGTGCAATGTTAAATGGTGACAATAAATAGTGAAAACTAAACAAAATATAATATACAAATACAATTTTAAGGATATATGTGATCAATTGGAGTCCTCCTCGATCTCAGTAATTCAAGTGGTTTCTTGCCTCAAAACAAGAAAAAGAAAATATAGTGCAATACAATTTTATAAAAAGAGATATTATTCACATTGGTGGTCCCACCAAGGGGTTACTCACACTTTGTAGAGACAGCCAGGCTCTAGGTACAGACACACACCTGGTTTTATACTGCCAGGTCCCCAATATACAGCAACCGCAGGCTGCTGCTTTAGATAAATAGATTTTTATTTAAAAACATAAAACATAAAAGAGCAACAAATATTAGCTCATACATATGGTCACTCAAGTATCAGTCCATAAACAGTGCTTTAGTGGGAGAGATATCACAACCCCTACTCGGATGAATGCGGATAGTGTGCCTGATGGCTATGCTAGCCTTCCCTGGGTCAGTGATAAACATTCGATACCTGTCTTGGCGACTTTTTCTATAAGAGCATGATAGTGGCGTTAAGCTGGTATTCCTGACGTACGTTTCGCCGTAAGCGTGCTGCTTTTTCAAGGAAATAGAATGCATTAAAATCCTTAAAATTGTATCTGTATATTATATTTTGTTTATCTTTCACTTTTTATTTTCACCATTATCTATACACTAAGTGATTTTTGTACTTTTTTTGTACAATGTTAAATGCCGACAACGTATGCTGTCAGCATTTAGCGATGTTGGGCGGACATGATTCGCTAAAGCAAATCATGTCCACCGTCAATTGTTAAATCGGTCCCTATGTGTTGATATACTGTATGTTAAAGGGACAGGCAAGTCAAAATTAGATTTTTATGATTCAGATAGGTGTTATTTGTGTATCCAGACGAAGCTGTGCAATTACTGTATGTGTATATATGTGTACAGATGTGCAGTGTGTTTATTTAACTTGGGTACCATATCTAACACAAGTATTATGGTATAGTTTGTGTAAGAATAATGTTTACATCTTTTATATTATGTAATGTGCATTCTGTTTTTTAGTACATTATATCAGGCTCATTGTCCGTTACAGCCGCAAACAAACAGTCCCGCTGCCTGGTAAGTTCTTTGCACTAACACATGTAATTAGCAGCAATAAAAATTACTATTAAATTAAAATTAATTAAATTAAGCTATGGCTCTTCTGGGGCTTGATCCGATATAAATCGTCGCCCCAAAAAGCCGGCGACGCCAATATTTGCGCGGGTTTGGTATCCTATATACGGCGTAACTTAGAAGTTACGCACGTATATTTCTGCCTTCGCCCCCGTGGTTTTTTGGCCCATAGACTGACATACAAAAGCCGGCGACGCCAATATTTGCGCGGGTTTGGTATCCTATATACGGCGTAACTTAGAAGTTATGCGCGTATATATTTCTGCCTTCGCCTGTCGTTTTTTGGCCCATAGACTGACATACAAAACATGCGCAGTTTGGTATCCAATATACGGTGTAAGGACTTACGCGCGCAGATTTCAGAAAATCTACTCCATTCTCATCTCGTCACAAATTGAAGGCGCTGCAACCCTTGCACTGACTTAGAAACCAACATAACTCTCTGAAGGCCTAACAAGTGCATGCTTAACAACATACATATCAGCAGCTTGATCACAAATAGTTAACCTCTTCAAAGCATTTATTATTCCTGCCCCTGCAAGTTTGTCAAACCAATCACAAAGGGGTCAATCGTGGGGCACAAGGGGTCATCATGGGGCACAAGGGGTCATCATGGGGCACAAGGGGTGCTGGAAGCCCTACAATCCCCTGTTGTTCTGTCTACACATGCTGATTCTATAGTTGCTGCTGAGGTCCATGGTGATGGTGCTGCCCCTGCTGCAGCTGGTCATTGAATTACATACTGCGGAGTTCCACTGCATGTAAGTGAAACTACTACATCCCACCCCCATTTCCTTAACCACCCTAATTACTGAACAAATATCATTAGTTCAATTCATGTTTTGGTCACTATGATTTATTGACTATCATTTTGAGGAATGAAAATGGATGTTTAGACCTTATGTTCACACCTTCTGTAAAAACATTATTATTTAGATATATATACCCATGTGCAGGTGTCCTTCACTAAAAGTCTTTACCTTAGAAAATTGTCCATCACAGCCTTGGCTCGTGCCTATCCCTGCACATGGGTCAATTTCTATTGGATGTGAGAAACCTTGATTTACATCTTAAAAGTGAATATCACTATATGTACCCTTCATACACAACTATGTGATGTGGTTTAGAGAACATGAATATGTCATAAACATGATGATATTACCTTTTCTGGGCCATTTCCACACAGGCCTTATTATATTTTTCAAAACCCTCATCATCTGAGATTGGTTTTGTACTATACCAGTTAAAGATGCTGCCATGTCCCGTTGCAGCTCAATGGAGCACTGGAGTAAGGTCTGTTGGCTCCTGTAAAACCTACGTTGATCTCTCTGTCTTCTCTCACAGCTTGCTAGGAGTTTTCTATGGATGGAAATGTATTCGTCGCCCATCTCAGAATACAGAGGATCGACAGGCTCTTGACCAGCAGGGATTCTAGGTGCAGGTTCACCTCTAGCTGCTGTTTCAACTTGAACATCCTCAGCTGCTGATGCTGCCTGAGGAATGACAGCTGGTGCTGCTTGTGGGATCACAGCTGGTGCTGCCTGAGGGATCACAGCTGGTGCTGCTTGCGGGATCACAGCTGGAGCTGCCTGAGGGATGATGACAGGCGGTGCTGCCTGAGGAATGATGACAGCTATATGCTCCTCCTCAGATGCTGGAGCTCTTCCAAGGGAAGCAGATGGTGGAGATCTCCGGATGGACTGGTAGTCCCATTGCCAACTGGTGTGCACCCACTCAGCCTGGTGGTATAATCCCTGACTGGCCTGATATTGGTGTGTGTGGGGGGTACCTTTCGGGGCTGACTTGGCTCCCCCTCCAAGCCAAAGGAATAGTCCTCTGGCCAGGGATCCTGCCAGGTATCGTCTTGCAATGCTGGTGGCATGAGATCTGGATCGTCAACAGAGGCAGTCCAACGCAGCTCATGCCTGGAGCATACTCTTGCTGGACTCTCTGATCCGGTGGTTGAGGTGGAGGCATTCTCTGTGGCGGTGGTGGAGGTGGATGCCTGGGCGTTTGCACTCTGGTGACTGGAGGTTCTGTGGAGGAGTCAAATGATGAGAGGGATTAGTACAGTCAGATATATATCCATGTGGGCATACAATGTACATGCTAGGGCCTATACATATTCTCATGTTAAACTCTATAACATGCATGTGCACATTGAGATTTGTGATATGAGGCTTTTTAATATGCAAAGTATACATGTATGTGTTTCATACAATAGTTCTGTGTACATGTCAGTGATGGAGAAAATGTGTTCTTTAAGCGACACTATGGTTGTGATGACTATAGTGTCCATTTACTGAAAACTCTACATGTGGCTTGTGGCCTGTATTACTCCGAGACATGTTAGTATTTCACTATTCCACCTCATATCATGAATTTCAATGTGTTAAGTAGCATTAAATGGACATTAAACCCATTTTTATTCTTTCATGATTCAGCTAGAGCATGCAATTTTAAACAACTTTGTAATTTACTTCCATTACCTAATTTGCTTCATTCTCTTGGTATTCTTAGCTGAAAAGCATATCTAGATAGGCTCAGACGCTGCTGATTGGTGGCTGCACATCAATGCCTCTTGTGATTGCCTCACCCATGTGCATTGATATTTAATAAACAAAGAATAACAAAATAATTAAGCAAATTAGATAATAAAAGTAAATTGAGATGTTGTTTAAAACTGTATTCTCTATCTGAATAATGAAATTAAAAGATTTGGTTTAATGTCCCTTTAATGTGAAATCTAATTGTAGATGTTTTTGTTAGTAGGCCAAATACCATGCTCCTCATTGTGTACATGAATGTGTGACAATATAGGATGTTATATCTCAAATCCATCTTCTCCTTGACTCTCCTCTTACAATCATTCCACCTTTTCTTTAGGCCATCCACAGTCCTTCTCTGCTGGGACACACTATTAACTGCCTCCTCCACATTCAGCCAGGCATCTTTACGCCTATGGGCAACTCCTTTGCCCATCTCTAGGCCAAAGAGGGCGGTATGGTTCTCCAGGACGGCCTGGACTAGAGCGAGGTTTTCAGCAAAGGAGAAGTTGGGGTACCGCATACGCTCCTCGTTCTGGGCCGCCTGGCTCCCTCCCTGGGATGTGCCTAGTGTGGGTTCCTCCCTATCCTCTCCCTCCTCCCCCCTTCTATCCCCATGTGCACCCTCTATCCCTCTTCTACTGAGTGTGCCTGGCCTTGGGGCAACCCCACTCCCATCCTCCCTTCTAAGTCTCCCTCTCCCCACTCCACTGACTCCCTGACGGGGACCCTGCTTCTCTTCCTGACCATAATCCTCTCCCTGCAACTCCCCTTCCCTCCTCCCCCCCCCCCGCCCTACCTCTCCCTGCCATCCTCACACTACACAGACTCACACACTCACTCTCACTTCAATCACACACAATCACAACCAAACACTCAGCCTTTCACACTGTAAAAGATAAATAAAATGTGTAAGGTTATAAAAAAAAAAAGTTGTGTATTTTGTATATGTGTGTATGCAAAATGTGTGCAATATGTAAAAAAGTGACAGTAAATGTACAAGCTTAACAAATCCACCAAATCCGACCTAACTAAATATATGCAATGCGCCTCTCTCTCTACTGTAACCACTTTCTCTTACTCACTGTAGTGTGCTGTAGCTCCAAGAACCAACCAAACACACTAAAGAAAATGGCGGCTGCGCAGGAGTTTATGTGTGATTTTTGAATGGCGTAATTACGTGACGCATCTTTTAGAACTGTCGGTTATTATTTACGATTCGTAGCCTAATTTGCATAAAACTACACTTTATTGAGACTTTACGTGAACAAAATACTGGCGTAAGTACTTGCGATGACTAAAATGTGTATTTGCGCACATTTTAGTTGATCGCCAGTTTTTCCTACTTACGCCAGTTTAGCATCTGACGGCGCAGTATATTGGATAGCTCGAGTTGCGAGGTGAAATTACGGGCGGCGCGGGTTCCCTCACTTGCGCCGAAAACTACAACGGATATCGGATCGCGCCCCAAATGTTTTATTTATTCATTATATAATTATAAGTCAATGATCCCTGGTTGTCTAATTAGGGTGCATGACCACTATATGCATTCCTGGCCTTTTGTTTTGCAAATGTGAGATAAAATGGTTGCTTAGGACACAGCACCAAAACTAAATTTGCCACTGCTTGCAGGATATTATTTAATCATGCCCCATACCTAAAGAATATAGCTCTGTTTGTATCTCTGATATTTTGCTTTTTCTGTATAGGTCAGAGGATCCCTGGCAATGAATATTATCAGCTCCGTGGTGTCTTTTACAGCATTTGTTATTTTCTGCACTGATATTCCTTTTTTTTCGTATTTCTATTATTGCAATTCACAATATGATTATCAATGTGAATATCTTAAAGATACCATCCAGGTAAGTTTTATATATTTTATTTTCTTGGCACCTTAGACGCACATGTATATAAAATACTGCAACATTTTAAAATTAAATTGGAGATATAAAAGCAAAAACAGATGTTTGCTTGAAAGGTTCAAGGGACAGTAAAAAACTTTTTTAAATCTGCTGTCAAAGGGGTGAGAAAGGCTTTATAAATTGAGCCTTTAAAGGGATATAAAACACTAATATTTTCTTTCATGATTCAGGTAGAGCATAAAATGTTAACTTTCCAAATTACTTATAGTATCAGATTTGCTTCATTATTTTGGTATCCTTTGTTGAAGGAGCAGCAATGCACTTCTGGAAGCTAGCTGAACACATCAGATAAACCAATGACAACAGGCATATATAAGTCCAGCCATCAATCAACAGATAGCTCCCAGTGGTGCATTGTGGCTTCTGAGCCTACCTAGGTATGATTTTCAAGAAAGGACAGCAAGAGAACAAAGCAAATTAGATACTAAAAGTAAATAGGGTAGTTGTTTAAAGGGATAGTCTACACCAGATTTTTTTTGGTTTAAAAGATAGATAATCCCTTTATTACCCATTCCCCAGTATTGCATAACCGACAATGTTATATTAATATACTTTTTACCCGTGATTACTTTGTATCTAAACCTCTGCAGACTGCCCCCTTATTTCAGTTCTTTTGACAGACTTGCATTTTAGCCAATCAGTGCTCACTCCAGGCTAACTTCACGTGCATGAGCTCAATGTTATCTATATGAAACATATGAACTAATGCCCTCTAGTGATGAAAAACTGTCAAAATGCTTTAAGATTAGAGGTGGCCTTCAAGGTCTAAGAAATTAGCAAATTAATCTCCTGGATTTAGCTTTCAACTAAGAATACCAAGAGAACAAAGCAAAATTGGTGATAAAAGTAAATTGGAAAGTTGTTTAAAATGACATGCCCTATTTGAATCATGAAAGTTTTTTTTTTGGACTTGACTGTCCCTTTAAGACTGCATGATCTATCTGAATCATGAAAGAACAAAGATAGGTTTTATGTCTCTTTAATTATGCATAGTAAAACAACTTTGCAATATACTTTCAGGGTTAATATTAAATATTTGTTATATTTTGTTGTTGGTGTCTCTTTATTTTTAACAGATACTATACTTTTAATATTTATTTTGCAGAGCAAAAATAGAGACAAAAAATATAATAACATATTTTTTATAAAATAATTGTCATGTAAAAGGTTAGTGACTTTGTAAACTATATATATATATGTGTGATGGGGTATAAGGATTATTTAGCCAAAGCTAGATAACCTTAAATCATAGGCGCTAACAAAAGCTTAAAATAGTGATATAAAAAAGCTGTTTAGTATACACAAGCCAATATTGGCCAACTGAGGTGATCCAAGCTTAATTTTGTAAATTATATGAATTTAATAAATTGAAAAAATGAATGTACACAGATGTATGACATAAAATAAATGCGTTGATCAGGCGCAATTAATAAAGTGTATTATACATTGGGTACAATCGAATTGAATAACTACAATAAGCAAAATACAAATTATTAAAATAAATTGTTAAAAACAACTACAAAAGCTACATTAGCTCCAATAAAAAAAAGTTAAAAAATTGAAACGAAATCGCAACATGTGCAACATATGTAACAATAGTTACAAGTGGTGACTAATACATTAGGGTAGAGAACAATAAAAACATGTATGAAAAAGGATGTTTCCAAGAGGTTTTAGGATAAGGATGAGTCGATAGAATTGCTTGAAGACCTCTGAGATAAGGTGTCAGATGAAGAAGACCGGGAATGGTATCAAGGCGTGTGAAGTTTCTCCTCTCTATGGCAACCTTTCTGGCAAAACCATCAGATTATCAGCGTGGCGTTTCAGTGTGGCAGCATAATTTCAGAGTGAATTCTGTATGGACTGCCGATAGGAGCAACATGTTTCAACCTGTACTGGGCCTTTCTCAAGCTCCTGAATGAATATACGGATGCCTATTTCAAGGAAGTAAGGTGTCCTTATTGGCTAAAAATAGTAGGTGTGTTTGCCATACTTAGTTGTGACAGCTGTTAGGGAACTATAGGAGAAGGTTAAAGCGGAGGAGGCAAACAGACTTAATACAGAATTGAAAAAAATGTGACACATATATGTCAGTCATAGTAATAATACTCAGAACAGCAAAATGCAAATACAAAGTGATATTCAGAAGTGGGGTTACAGATTTATGACCCCTATATAATAAATTCATATAAATTCAGGAACAACCAAACCAAAGGACCTGAAATATACTGAACGGTACTTAGATCTTTAAAGGTCTATATCTTAAAACTTTGAAAATATGAGTCTAATTAAAAATATAATGTAACAGAAAAATAAAAAATATATATAAAAAAATATATATAAAAAAATATAAATATAAATAATATAAACTTAGGGATGTTAATAATGCGTGAGTGATATATAGTGAAAACAGAGTTATTTAAATATCTTGACAAATCAAAAGAAGAAATGTATAATTTATGTGAATATGCATGGAATATAAATAGAATTTTTTTTATATAAAAATATATATATAAAAAATATATACTTGGGGATGTGAATAATGCGTGAGTGATAGATAGTGAAAACAGAGTTTAATAGGGCTATTTAAATATCTTGACAAATCAAAAAGAAAAAATCTATAATTTATGTGAATATGCATGCAATATAAATAGAAAAAATAAATAATAATATAGAGAAAAAATATATATATTTTTCTCTATATTATTATTGTTCTTGTTCTATTATTCTATTATTATTATTGTTCTCTACCCTAGTGTATTAGTCACCACTTGTAACTATTGTTACATATGTTGTACATGTTGCAATTTTGTTTCAATTTTTTAACTTTTTTTATTGGAGCTAATGTAGCTTTTGTAGTTGTTTTTAACAATTTGTTTTAATAATCTGTATTTTGCTTATTGTAGTTATTCAAGTCGATTGTACCCAATGTATAATACACTTTATTAATCGCGCCTTATCAACGCAGTTATTTTATGTCATACATCTGTGTACATTCATTTATTAAATTTATTAAATTCATATCATTTACAAAATTAAGCTTGGATCACCTCAGTTGGCCAATATTGGCTTGTGTATACTAAATGGCTTTTTTAATATCACTATTTTAAGCTTTTGTTAGCGCCTATGATTTAAGGTTATCTAGCTTCGGCTAAATAATCCTTTTATACCCCATCACACAATTATCTTAGAGGCTGAGGAGTCCTCTTTTTTCATAGGCTTAATAGTGTCATCCAGCGCAGTAACCAATATTTTCTTTACACCCAAACTATATATATGTACATTATATAGATTAATATTTCATTTATAAGAAATAAAACCTTGGGTAAAATACAGACCATTTGTAAATGACCTGAAGTGTGTGACTCAGACCCCACTTGCTGATGAGATACACTTCAGAAAAATTAAGAAGAGAAGAGGCGCCAAATAGTGTGTACCGTCAGATATAAGTAGCTATCCCCCAAATTACGGCTACTACTTACTAGAAAAAATTTATTAAATTTATTAAATTCATATCATTTACAAAATTAAGCTTGGATCACCTCAGTTGGCCAATATTGGCTTGTGTATACTAAATGGCTTTTTTAATATCACTATTTTAAGCTTTTGTTAGCGCCTATGATTTAAGGTTATCTAGCTTCGGCTAAATAATCCTTTTATACCCCATCACACAATTATCTTAGAGGCTGAGGAGTCCTCTTTTTTTCATAGGCTTAATAGTGTCATCCAGCGCAGTAACCAATATTTTCTTTACACCCAAACTATATATATGTACATTATATAGATTAATATTTCATTTATAAGAAATAAAACCTTGGGTAAAATACAGACCATTTGTAAATGACCTGAAGTGTGTGACTCAGACCCCACTTGCTGATGAGATACACTTCAGAAAAATTAAGAAGAGAAGAGGCGCCAAATAGTGTGTACCGTCAGATATAAGTAGCTATCCCCCAAATTACGGCTACTACTTACTAGAAATTCAGCACTTGATAAGTGCCACAAAGACCTTCTGAACAATTAGCAGCTGTCCAGCAAGCTGATCCAGACCATCCGATCCTCCAATTGGGAACTGCGGATTTGAAATAAAAAAACACAGGCACCACAATAGTGTATATCAGTGTGTAAATTGGCTCACACGCACAACGAAGAGATATACTCACAATGTGGTAAGCACTTGATAAGTGCCACAATGACCTCCTGGACAATTAGCAGCTGTCCAGACTACTGTTTCCTTAGGCAAATCTCGACAGTTTCCATATGACAAGAACAGGGGATCAAGTTTACTGTCATAGAACATGAAACTTCCCAAAAATTAGTGATTAAAAATGACCTACAAATCGCTAAAAAAGAGCCGTGTTGATAAAATAAAACAAAATATAATTATTTATTAAAAACGAATTATCCACAACGCGTTTCCCGGTAACTATGACCATTTCATCAGACTCAGGACATCTGAGAGAACAAAGGGAAATACATTTGTTTATATGGTAAGGAGGTCACTTCAAAAGGGTCTTTGCTCTATGCTCTCTCTCAGGTTAAAATCTTTAAATTTGATTACCCTCATGAGACAGGAGCTAGACCAGAGCATCCCTGTAATGAGAAGTGGATGGTCAGTCTGTGATTATAATGGAATGGAATATACATAATTTCACAGGGAAATGTAACCATTTCTTACTTCAGTGATAATTAATACATACTGAGTAACACAGATATCTAGACTTTGGGTCTGCTTTAAATATCCTTAATATTATAGGGGGAAGTTGAAAGCATAAAAATTGAGATTTTAAAGTATAATTTGTGTGTAATTTTCAGATATTTAATATACCTCAGTACTGTATGAATACAATTATATAAGTCTAGGAGATATGTCTAATGCCTATAACACTATATTAAACATAAAATGATTTCTACTATATGTATGTAATAACTATCCTATTATATAAAAGGCCAAGTGTGTTTGTCCGAAGCTGTCATGCGCAGTAGAGACAGCACGAGGACAAACACACCTGGCCTTTGAGTCTCTACCTGATCTGCGGCAGAAGCGGGCGTGGCCGGGAATGAAGGGGGTGTGACCGGGATCGAAGGGCCGTGAAATGGGCGTGGCCGGTGTAAAGGGGGCGTGGCCGGTCGCGGTCGCTCACGCAAGATAGAGGGGATAGAGAGAGGGAGAGAGAGAGAGAGGGAGAGAGCACAAAAGAGAGGGTGGGAGAGAGTACAAAAGAGAGGGGGGGGGGGGGAGAGCACAAAAGAGAGGGGGGAGAGAGCACAAAAGAGAGAGGGGAGAGAGAGCGCAAAAGAGAGGGGGAGAGAGAGCGCAAAAGAGAGGGGGGAGAGAGCACAAAAGAGAGGGGGGGAGAGCACTAAAGAGACGGGGGAGAGAAGCCACAAAAGAGAGGGGGGGAGAGAGCACAAAAGAGAGGGGGGGGGAGAGAGAGCGCAAAAGAGAGGGGGAGAGAGAGAGCACAAAAGAGAGGGTGGGAGAGAGCACAAAAGAGAGGGGGGGGAGAGAGCACAAAAGAGAGGGTGGGAGAGAGCACAAAAGAGAGGGGGGGAGAGAGCACAAAAGAGAGGGGGGAGAGAGCACAAAAGAGAGGGGGGAGAGAGAGCGCAAAAGAGAGGGGGGGAGAGAGCACAAAAGAGAGGGGGGAGAGCACTAAAGAGACGGGGAGAGAAGCCACAAAAGAGAGGGGGAGAGAGCACAAAAGAGAGGGGGGGGAGAGAGCACAAAAGAGAGGGGGGAGAGAGAGAGCGCAAAAGAGAGGGGGAGAGAGAGCGCAAAATAGAGGGGGGAGAGAGCTCAAAAGAGAGGGGGAGAAAGAGAGCAGAAGAGGGGGGGAGAAAGAGAGTGCAAAAGAGGGGGGGAAGAGCACAAAAGAGAGGGGGAGAGAGAGCGCAAAAGAGAGGGGGGAGAGAGCGCAAAAGAGGGGGAGAGAGCACAAAAGAGAGGGGGGAGAGAGAGCAAAAGAGAGGGGGGAGAGTGAAAAAGAGAGGGGGGAGAGAGCACAAAAGAGAGGGGGAGAGAGAGCACAAAAGAAAGGGGGGAGAGAGAGCGCAAAAGAGAGGGGGGAGAGAGCACAAAAGAGAGGGGGGGAGAGAGCACAAAAGAGAGGGTGGGAGAGAGCACAAAAGAGAGGGGGGGGAGAGAGCACAAAAGAGAGGGGAGAGAGAGAGGGGGGGAGAGAGCGCAAAAGAGAGGGGGGAGAGAGCACAAAAGAGAGGGGGGGAGAGAGTGCACAAAAGAGAGGGTGGGAGAGAGCACAAAAGAGAGGGGGGGGGGGGAGAGAGCACAAAAGAGAGGGGGAGAGAGCACAAAAGAGAGGGGGAGAGAGAGCGCAAAAGAGAGGGGGGAGAGAGAGCGCAAAAGAGAGGGGGGAGAGAGCACAAAAGAGAGGGGGGGGGGAGAGCACTAAAGAGACGGGGGAGAGAAGCCACAAAAGAGAGGGGGGGAGAGAGCACAAAAGAGAGGGGGGGAGAGAGCACAAAAGAGAGGGGGGAGAGAGAGAGCGCAAAAGAGAGGGGGAGAGAGAGAGCACAAAAGAGAGGGGGGTGAGAGCTCAAAAGAGAGGGGGAGAAAGAGAGCAGAAGAGTGGGGATAAAGAGAGGGAGATAGACAGCAAAAGAGAGGGGGGGTGCATAAAATAGAGGGGGGAGAGTGCAAAAGAGAGGGGGAGAGAGAGCGCAAAAGATAGGGGGGGAGAAAGAGAGTGCAAAAGAGGGGGGAAGAGCGCAAAAGAGAGGGGGAGAGAGAGAGCGCAAAAGAGAGGGGGGAGAGAGCGCAAAAGAGGGGGGAGAGAGCACAAAAGAGAGGGGGGAGAGACCGCAAAAGAGAAAGGGGAGAGCGCAAAAGAGAGGGGGTAGAGAGCACAAAAGAGAGGGGGAGAGAGAGAGCACAAAAGAGAGGGGGAGAGAGAGCACAAAAGAGAGGGGAGAGAGAGAGGGGGGAAAGAGCGCAAAAGAGAGGGGGAGAGAGAGAGCGCAAAAGAGAGGGGGAGAGAGAGAGCGCAGAAGAGAGGGGGGAGAGAGAGAGAGCAAAAGAGAGGGGAGAGAGAGCGCAAAAGAGAGGGGGGAGAGAGAGAGCGCAAGAGAGGGGGGAGAGAGAGAGCTTAAAAGAGAGGGGGAGAGAGCGCAAAAAGAGAGGGGGAGAGAGAGAGAGCAGAAGAGGGGGGATAAAGAGAGGGAGAGATACAGCAAAAGAGAGGGGGGAGAGCGCAAAAGAGAGGGGGGAGAGAGTGCAAAAGAGAGGGGATAGAAAGAGAGTGCAAAAGAGAGGGGGAAGAGCACAAAAGAGAGGGGGAGAGAGAGCGCAAAAGAGAGGGGGGAGAGAGCGCAAAAGATAGGGGAGAGAGAGCGCAAAAGAGAGGGGAGAGAGAGAGCACATAAGAGAGGGGGAGAGAGAGAGAGCGCAAAAGAGAGGGGGGAGAGAGCACAAAAGAGAGGGGGGGAGAGAGCACAAAAGAGAGGGGGGAGAGAGCACAAAAGAGAGGGGGGAGAGAGCACAAAAGAGAGGGGGGAGAGAGCACAAAAGAGAGGGGGGAGAGAGCACAAAAGAAAGGGGGGAGAGAGCACAAAAGAGAGGGGGGGAGAGAGCACAAAAGAGAGGGGGGAGAGAGCACACAAGAGAGGGGGGAGAGAGAGAGCACAAAAGAGAGGGGGCGAGAGAGAGCACAAAAGAGAGGGGGGAGAGAGAGCGCAAAAGAGAGGGGAGAGAGAGACTGCAAAAGAGAGGGGAGAGAGAGAGGGGGAGAGAGCACAAAAGAGAGGGAGAGAGAGAGAGCACAAAAGAGAGTGGGAGAGAGAGCGCAAAAGAGAGTGGGAGAGAGAGCGCAAAAGAGAAGAGAGAGAGCGCAAAAGAGAGGGGGGAGAGAGAGCGCAAAAGAGAGGGGAGAGAGAGACTGCAAAAAAGAGGGGAGAGAGAGCGGGGGGGAGAGAGCGCAAAAGAGAGGGGGAGAGAGAGAGTGCAAAAGAGAGGGGGAGAGAGAGCGCAAAAGAGAGGAGGAGAGAGAGAGCGCAAAAGAGAGGGGGGGAGAGAGAGCGCAAAAGAGAGGGGGAGAGAGAGAGCGCAAAAGAGAGGGGGAGAGAGAGCGCAAAAGAGAGGGGGGAGAGAGCGCAAAAGATAGGGAAGAGAAAGCACAAAAGAGAGGGGAGAGAGAGAGCACAAAAGAGAGGGGGAGAGAGAGAGCGCAAAAGAGAGGGGGGAGAGAGCACAAAAGAGAGGGGGGGAGAGAGCACAAAAGAGAGGGGGGGAGAGAGCACAAAAGAGAGGGGGGAGAGAGCACAAAAGAGAGGGGGGAGAGAGCACAAAAGAGAGGGGGGAGAGAGCACAAAAGAGAGGGGGGGAGAGAGCACAAAAGAGAGGGGGGGGAGAGCACACAAGAGAGGGGGGAGAGAGAGAGCACAAAAGAGAGGGGGCGAGAGAGAGCACAAAACAGAGGGGGGAGAGAGAGCACAAAAGAGAGGGGGAGAGAGAGAGCGCAAAATAGAGGGGGAGAGAGAGAGCGCTAAAAGAGAGGGGGAGAGAGAGAGAGCTCAAAAGAGAGGGGGAAAGAGCGCAAAAGAGAGGGGGAGAGAGAGAACAAAAGAGAGGGGGAGAGAGAGAGCAAAAGAGAGGGGGAGAGAGAGAGCAAAAGAGAGGGGGGAGAGAGAGAGAGCAAAAGAGAGGGGGGAGAGAGAGAGAGCAAAAGAGAGGGGGATGGAGAGCGCAAGGGGTGGAACCGCTGTACTGCAAAAAATGGCCTGTGTGAACGGGCTTAAGGACTAGTATTTAAATGTTTGACAAATTGTGTTAAAATAAATGGCATATTTTCTTACATGCGCCTGATGTACCAATATTTACAGAGGTTCTGAATTGATAGATACATAGCTAATACTTGTACTCTAATAATTTCATAATTATGTTTTTATGCACTAAAAATATTAAGAAATGTGCACTAGAATAAAAATCAAATATAAATATATCTATATAATTAGTTCCCCTTAGAATTAAATTTTTACTTACAGGTATGTATACGATATAACTATGACTGGAAAGTTTAACAATATATAGCAGAATATGAAATAATACTATTAAAATCAAATTATTAATAGGGTGTAATGAAAATATAATTATAATCCCTTTATCTCCATAGTATATATGTGCTCTCAAAATACATCCCTTAAGATATTATAAGTAGGAAATTGTATAGAAACATACACTGAATATATATGTGTATTATATATATATATATATATATATATATATATATATATATTATATATATATACAGGTAGCCCTCAGTTTACACCGGGGTTACGTTCCAGAAGGAATGGTTGTAAATCGAAACCGTTGTAAATTGAAACCCAGTTTATAATGTAAGTCAATGGGAAGTGAGGGAGTTAGGTTCCATGCCCCTCTCAAAATTGTCATAAGTAACACCTAATACATTATTTTTAAAGCTTTGAAATGAAGACTTTAAATGCTAAACAGCATTATAAACCTAATAAAATAATCACACAACACAGAATATATAATTAAACTAAGTTAAATGAACAAAAACATTTGCTAAACAGCATTATAACCCTAATAAAATAATCACACAACACAGACTTCACTTGCACTTTTCTGCAAACAGTTCTTTCTATGCATTACAATCTGAACTGATTTATAGACGGGAAGATCTTGTTCCTTTGAAATCTGCTCGATAGCTCAGGTCTGGTTAAACTGATTAATTTCAGCTTGCTTGGCTTTGCTGCAACACAAGCGGACTGCTCCACCTACTGGCTATTTTAATCAATGCACTGCTTCTCAATGCTTTTCAATAGCAGTCACATGACTGGAAAAAAAGGTTGTTATTCTGAAACAGTGTAAATTGAACCGTTGAAAACCTAGGGTCACCATGTCTAATATTATATATATATATATATATATATATATATATATATATATATATATATATATATATATATACACTCAGTTAAATTAAATAGGCCATATAAAAATGACCCAATATTTTATTAAAACTAGGAAATCATAAGTGTATTTAAATGGACACAATCAAAATATAAGAAAGAAATTACATCTATGCTTCTATGTTTGAGAAACATTGAATATTTTACTAATACATTTCTCATTCAAGTTCCTGTGCCCCCAGTGGCCAAAACTAAGTAATGCAGCCAGAGGTAATTTTATTTTAAGGGGATTAAATTACCAAGTGGCCTATGAGAGCTATCTAGACCCTCAGAGTGTTCTCATTGGATGATTCTAGAAATGAAGGAGGAGATATGTCAGAGATAAAACTCTGCACTATGCAAGGAAGAGAAAACAAACTCACATTTTTTGGGGCCTTCTTTTGGAGAAGTCTCTGGCGGACAGTTTGAACCTTGCTGGAACTACTCATATATATATCCGATCATAATCAATATCCTATTTACTGCATAAATATAGTCCCTGTGTTTATAAAAATTACCTGATCAGAACTTTGGAACTATTTTAACTTGGGATTGAATATTAATATTTAATAATAAGTTTGTTGTCATTAATTTCTAAATATCTCAACAGTATTATATTGGAGTACACTACAGAGATTATATAACATTTCACTGGAGTGTACTGCTAAGATTCTACTATATTGGAAGTATTGCTGACAATAATTTTATGATAGTTATTGATTATTAATATTCATAATCCATAAACTGTATTAATATTATCTGGAAGACACTCCTGAGATGTACTAATAAAAAGTGTTCAAAAAACACATACATTCCAAAAAAACATGTTTTACACAGTGCAAAATAAAAAAAAAAAGCATAATGTTATGAGAACTTTGGTAAATCTAGAAAGCCATGGCTACTGTCCGTTGTATTAAAGGGACAGTCAACTCCAAAATGTTTATTGTTTAAAAAGATAGATAATCCCTTTATTACCCATTCCCCAGTTTTGCATAACCAACATGGTTATATTAATATACTTTTTACCTCTGTGATTACCTTTTATGTAAGCATCTTCTGACAGCCATCTTATCACATGGCTATTTATTTATTATCTATTTACTTGCATTTTAGCCAATTAGTGCAGTGTCATGCAAAAACTCCACGGGAGAGAGCACAATATTATCTATATGGCCCACATCGATTAGCAGTCTCTTGTTGTTAAAATCTAATAAAAAATCATGTGATAAGAGGCTGTCTGTAGTGGCTTAGAAACAGGCAGATATTTAGAGGTTTAAATGTTATAAAGTATATTAATATAACAATGTTGGTTGTGCAAAGCTGGGGAATAGTAAAGGCGTTATCTATCTTTAAACAATAACAATTTTGGTGTAGACTGTCCCTTTAATATCCCGAGCACAAAATCTTCATCAATTCAATCAAGTTCCCCCACTCTGCATTGCTGAATTACCATAATCGATATTAATATATAATTACTGTCAACTTTCATGGGAATGATAAATACTTAATGTTATGAGAACAGTTATATATAATAGGAGTTTATTACCTTTATTTCTGAAAGGTCCGGTCTACAGGGAGGTCTCGATTTTAAACAGTAATATCCTAGAGCTCGCTTATAGCTTCTCACGGCTCTGTATCCAAACATATTTTTTCCCCTTCTCAATCTGACTCCCACCACATTATCACTGTGCTGTGTTTGAATTATCCCAAGGTATCACCATTATGCCAACCTTTGAGCTCCACCCAGTAAACAGGCATACAAAGATAGAAAACTGGACAAAAAAGTCCAGGGAGCATTCACCTTTAAAACGTAACTTTTATAAGCTGAAGCATAAAATCGCATAAGTACAAACGGTCAGTATATTCAATAATCCAAGTTCTCAATCCCCTACAAGTATTCTATTGTAAGAAAATAGATTGCGTTTCGGTTTGACGTGTAAATTGTATTTCCATTTAATACCACCTAAAGGAAAAATTTACATTACAATTTCAATGTAGGTGGCAATGCTGCTTTTAAAATTCCACTGTATCACAAATAATGAAGTTTTATTCCAGCCTTTCTTAATTATCTTATTAAACTCACAAAAGGTTCATAAGGTACAAACAGCATTTCGGGCCTATTATAGGCACTTAGTTATGTCTGATTCATTGTATCACAAACTTCATTATTTGTGATAGAGTGGGATGTGGCAATCCTGTATTCCGCACCTGCCTGAAAGATATTGGATGTGTGCTGTTTTCCAAAACTTCTCAATTGCTTTTAAAATTCCTCCAGTATCAGAAAAGCATTGCCACCCATAGAGCTGTATAGTTAAATACCTCAGCAAAACTGCCTCCAAACACTGATTTCAGCCCTTTCTAACATTTGCCCAACAATCTTGATCAGTAGTCGGATACCTTTTTAAAATATCACCATTACCACAATGCTTTTAGCAAAAAGAGATTTGCTCAACCAGTCACCTCTGTGAAAAGCACAATTGGTGTTCGTTCCTGGATGAGCCCTTCTCTTTCTGTATATATGTTGTTATCATGATCTCATTTTATTGCTTTTCTAATATAGATATTTTGCCCTTATCCTGAGGGTTATAGGAATACAGTTTGTTATGTGTATTTAGGACACACATATGTGTTTGTATAAAGTGTATTTATCTCTATAAGGGCTCAGTTATGTTTTTCTTCCACAGAGTATTAAATGGATTGCGCTTTCCTTCTTGATAATTTCCGCACTTCTACAGTTCAGTATTTCAGTTAGCCTGTCTGCCTTTGGATGCCGATCTCTAAGCAACACAACAGCCAATCCTCCACAGGTAAAAGGTTCTTCTGAAAATCGCACAATTGGCTGAGTCAAAAGGATACTTTTTATCTTCTCTGTTTAAACTTATGCTTTATAATTATGCTTGTTTATTTCTATCAGGGAAAATGAATTCCTCATTTAATGGCAATTGTGTATTGTGTCACATAGATACATACTATCTCTCATTGTATAATGTTACATCATAACATGCTTTGTGGCTGCATAATGTTCCTATTGCTGAACAGTATGACTCTATAAAGGGACAACCGTTTTCTTTTATGGTTCAGAAAGAGCATTGAATTTTAATCAACTTTCCAATTTACCTATATTGTCAAATTTGCTTCATACTCTTGGCATCCTTTGTTGATGGAGAATTAATGCACTACTCTGAGCTAGCTGAACACATTAGGTGAGCCAATGACAAGAGGCAAATATGTGCAGTCACTAATTAGCTCCCAGTAGTGCATTGTCGCTCCTAAGCCCACCTAGGTATGATTTTTAACAGTGGCAACCAAAAGAACAAAAGCAAATTAGATAAAGTAAAATGGAAAGCTGTTTAAACTGGTATTCTCTATCTGAATCCTAAACGAAAAACATGGGTTTTCATGTCCTTTTTTTTTTTTTTTTTTAGATGTTTATTTATTATTGACGTACACACAGTCATCTTATTACAAACTATGTGGCAAGAATACAAACAGTGTTCTTTACAGAGATGAGACAAGTATTATCAAATCTTAAAGCATTTAAGCAGACAACAATCATTTTTAAACGAAAGAAAACAAAACTTAAATATAACAGGTACAATGGTGTCTCTAGGGTCTCTGTGTTAGTAATATGTGGCAGAAAAGTATAGGCTATGTATCACGTAATTTTTGCATTTTCCTGTAGAATGTATGAGGCTAATCTCTGTGAGGAGATAAATACATGTATACCTGTCCTAGAACAGGTTAAACATACTTTTTGCTGGTGTCAATACGAGGGGGGTACGGGAACGAAAAGGGGTAGAGGGAGAGGGCAAAATAGGGAAAAAAAAAAAAAAAAAAAAAAAAGGAAAAGAACAAAGAAAGAGAGGGAACCGAGAAAAAGAAACTACAGTGCCCCCCAACCCTCTCTGCTCTCTCTCTAATCGGCCCAAAATGCTGGGTATCTGCCAGCGTTAATCAGTTCGAGAATGTAAGCCGATTGGCTAAGAGGCTTAATTAATTGCTGCTGTGCCAGTGGAGTAAGTGACAATATAACTACACCCCATTTATCTAGGAATCTCTTTATGTGGGCCTCATTGTACTTAGATATTGCATATTGTTCCACCATACATTGTTTCAATACTTCTTTTTTAAATTTTATAAACGGAGGTAGGTGGGAGAGTTTCCAGGATGTCAAGATCACATTCCTAGCTAATAAAATTACAGTATTAATTAACTTATAATTCTTATGCTGTTGTGAAAATTTAACTAAGAAGATGACCATTTGGGCCTCTAATCTTATATCTGTGTCTAATATTTTATTCAACCAAAACTTAATTTTCAGCCAGAACTGTTGGACTTTAGGGCACAACCAGATGCAATGTAAAAGGTTTGCAGGGTTTTCATGTCCTTTTAAATAACATTTTTTCCATCTTTCCCTACAGGTGATTGTGATACCAAATGAATATACAACTCAGCAAGTTATTTCTACCACTCCAGCTTATGGAAATCAAAATGGGTACATTGTGATACAGGGCAATGTTGCTCAGGGAGGGGCTTTTGATTTTAGGAACGCTCAGCTGCAAGTGCCAGGCAACCCTCAGCCTGACTACAAAGCCGGGAACATAACAAGCCCTTCTATTTACCCCAACGTTAACACACATCAGCAACCATCATAACAATCCTTATTGGAAGCTGAGAATGAAAACATATGAAGAATTAATTTAGAAGAAAAATTATACATACATAGTTAAGGGTCTGCATTTCTTGAAGATATAAATGACTCTCTGAATACTGTGATGCAGTGATCTTGAATTTAGAAATCTGTATTTTGCTGTGACATTGTAAAATTGGACCCAGTACCAAACAGTAATGTTTAACTTTGAGATCTTTTCTTACTTAAAGCAAATTAAAGTCAAACTTAAAGAGACAGGAAACCTCCAAATTTTCTTTAATGATTTGGATAGAACATACAATTTCAAACAACTTTCTAATTTACTTCTATCAAATTTGCTTAATTCTCTTGTTATCCTTTGCTGAAGGAACAGCATTGCACTACTGAAAGCTAACTGAACACATCTAGTTAGCCAATTACAAGAGACAAATGTGTGCAGGCACCAATGAGCAGCTAGCTCCTCAGAGTTTATCCTTCTTACAAAACCCAGAAATAATTACCTTTAAAAATCAGCCTTATTTACAAATAGCCTTTCATTCAGTTAACACAATGGGACTACAACCTTTGACTCTTAACATCCAAGCAATACAATCCTAACAGTGCTTATAAACAATAGGATAATATATATATTCTGCTATCTAACTGCAATTTATCCTAATACAATATTGATTTAAAACATCAGAACTTGCACAGATAACCAATTTAAAATTTAGGATTAGTTTAACAACACATAGGCTATGAAATGGTAGCTTAAAATCCAAACTGCTTTCTTTAATCTTTCAACTGTACTTTAAACTGCAGTGATTTATAATCTAACTATAGTCTTACCAATAACCTTATATACTTTACCAAATAAACCAATCGATATCCAGTTTCCAATGTTTCTCAACAGATTCAATTTCACCTCAGAATTTCAAAATTGGGAATATCCGCATATGGAGTCTAAGAGTAGCTGTGTGCTTTAATAATAACCACAGTAGTTATTCCTCCAGGATTAGCCAGCAGCCTCTTCTCAGTCTCTATGCTTGGGGTTAAATCATCTGATTTCACCCCTCCCCTTTTTTGATCATTATCTATCATTGGTGAGTATTGGAAACGCCCAACGGAAGCCTTGTCTCGGATTGGCTTTTTGCAACTGAACATGGATTGGTTCATCTGGGAATGTATGTTGTCAAGGAAATGCATCCTTGCAACAACCAATCATCTCATGGCTGCAATTCTCGCAACATAACACTGGGTGGCAGCAGACAGCACAACACAACAAATTCACCTTTAACATTTCTAAACATTTTTAACAAGTTAATTATTCTCATAAAATGGTTATTTAATCAGATCATAACTCTCTGCATCAATCCCATACAAACCCCAACTATAGATGTGTAGCACCAGATCATTTTTCTGATTATTCTGATACCAAATATGTTATATTATTAACATTGTATTATATTAAAGCAATTTAATATTGCTAATTATTTTGAAATTTATGGCATTTATATATCTAATATGCTTTCACATAATATAGTATGCTCTATGTCTCCCACAATTCTTGCATGCAGGAATTTTGCCCATGGTCCACCATATTTCACGTTTCTAATAAATTCTGGATATATGAATCCTTTTCATGCAGATCTGAAATTATATGTCTGAAAAATACAAACAATACAGAGGTTATTAAACATTTTAGACTTACTAAATAGTTACCTATCAAGCTTAGCAAATACCCATGTAATAATAGAGAATTAGATAATTCCCCAAATTTCTATAATTAATACATTCTGAGGCATGCATTCAAAGATGATTATTTGCTGTATGTTCAATAAATGTCAAAGTCACATCTTAACATGTGTCTTTGAGATTCCAGCAATCTAATTTCCATCTCATTAAGCTTCAAAGAGGGCCCCGTCTTCATTTTGTATATTCAAGTGTTAGCAGTTACATCTTAACATGTTTTCTGTTCAGCTAGCACAGATGTGTATCTGATTTTCAGGGGTATTTTAACACCTCTATGTTAATCACTTGTGTATCCAGAATTTTACCTGTGTTAATTTTCAGTTCCTTGTGGTTATACAATTGCATAATTTAGCATATTGAGTGTGGGAGATCTCTTGGAAACAATCCTTTGTTCTCAGATGTGTGTTTAGAATAACTTACATGCTGAGTGGGGGAGAACTAAAACATGATTGAAGTCAGTTTGTCTGAAAGAAATGGATCATTTCCTACTGACCAGTCAGATCTGAATAAATATATATATATTTATTAACCTTAAAATATATGATTAAAATATATATATTTATTAACCTTACATATACCTTGACACCCCACAAATAAAAATAATTCTTTCACATGCTTATAAAACATCTTGATATCAATAATATCTACAAATATTGGGAGATTTTGCATACTATATAGAGTTATCATCTTAATCAGCTTTCCTAAATTTACTAAATATGCCTTTAAAATGTATTTTGTACCAACTGTCTGGATTCAATTCAATTTCAGTGTTTCATTATTTATTTTGTCCACTTTTCATTTAAGTTAACTCTGAAAATTGTGGGTTTCCCAATTCCCCTGATTTTCTATAAATTATTGGGTACCACCATGTTGAAACCTAGGATTGCCTTATCAAATCTCTTCTGCTGAGGACTATTTGGGAAAAATAAAGTGTGTAAACAATGGCTTTGTGAAATGTAGCAATAAGAAAGGGACTTTAAACCCTAACTATACTCTGCAGAAAAGATTAGATAAGGAAACTTATGTTTCATCATAACAGCATTTATTACTTTATAGAAACTAATACTTTACATTTATTTGTTTAATATTTAAAAATACACCTGCATGGTATTCTCAAGCCTTGTATTTACTGTGTATATACTGTTTAGAGGGGCACGAAACCTAAAAAAATTATTTCATGATTTAGGTTGAACATACAATTTAAACTTTCCAGTTTACTTCTATTATCAAATTTGCGTCATTCTCTTGGTATCAAGAGAACTGAACACATGGGTGAGCCAATGACAATCGGTATAAATATGCAGCCACCAATCAGCCACTCAAACCTAGGTTATCTGCTGTTCCTGAGCTAATCTAGAAAAAGCTTTCAGCAAAGGATAACAAGAGAAGGAAGCAAATTAAATAATAGAAGTGGGGGGGGGGGGGGCGGAGCTAGCCGCTGCAGCGATCAGACGTGTGTTCCTGAGGCTCCCACATTTATCTATAATATATTCATTTATATTAATAACCCTGTGGGAAAAAATCTATAATATCCTTTTAAAACGTCACCCCTAAGAACCACATTCAGATGCGTAACTAGAAACCACAGGGCCCAGGTGCAAGAATCTAAGAAGAGCCCTACCCCCCCAAAAAAGGAAATTTGATACTTATTTGTGTTTGTTTATTTTTTACATTTAACACAGAAAAAAATGTGAATCAGATTACATGTCTGCAAAAGGAGGTACCCTGTGCCCACAGTCTGTGAGATGGTCTGACCCCCTATTACTGTATATAGGGACACTGTTTAACCCCCCAGTACTGTATTTAGTGAGTTAGTGACACAGTCTGTAATGTGCCAGCAGGGCCATTTCTAGGGGCGGGCAGACCGGGCAGTGGCCCAGGCGCATTAGGGAGCAGTGGGGAGCACTTTAAAAAAAAATGTTAAAGTGGCAGTGCTTGCTTGATAAACTACTGGTATAGCAAAGGTTAAAATACACAGATCACAAGCATATACATTTTTGAAAGGAAGCTGTTATGTTAATTGGCTGCATTGGATGCCAATCACAAAGGGGGCGTGTTAAGACCAGATACTACTTAGAGCTAAAACTGAAAGTAAAAAGGAGAGGAATCACCCTGAGGAAAGTAGGAGACTATCTCACTGATCTCTGTCACTAAAGAGGTGATGCTTTATACATATGACAAATTATTCATGGTCTTTTCATAATGACATATTTTTTTGTTTTACTGAACAGGTTTTCTATTAAGGACTTTTTGACATTATGCCTTTTTTTGTGTATTTATTTACAAACGGCTAGATTATGAGTTTTGTCGGTAAAGACTTGTGTTGCTAACGCTCCTTTTTTTTCCAGCGCTCACTTTCAACAACGCTGGTATTATACGTTTTATGAATAGCTGCATTAGCCTCAGAAAAGTGAGTGTTGAGCAAATTTAGTGCCACATCTCCCTGTAATACCAGCGTTGCTTACGGTAGCGGTAAGCTGGCTAAAACGTGCTCGTGCACGATTTCCCCATAGGAAACAATGGGGCTGAGACGGCTGAAAAAAAACCTAACACCTGCAAAAAAGCAGCGTTCAGCTCCTAACGCAGCCCCATTGTTTCCTATGGGAAAATACTTTCTAAGTCTACACCTAACACCCTAACATGAACCCTGAGTCTAAACACCCCTAACCTTACACTTATTAACCCCTAATCTGCCGCCCCTGACATCCTCGCCACCTGCATTATATTACTAACCCCTAATCTGCTGCTCTGGACACCGCCGCCACCTACATTATCCCTATAAACCCCTAATCTGCTGCCCCTAACATCGCCGACACCTACATTATATTTATTAACCCCTAATCTGCCGCCCCCAACGTTGCCGCCACCAACTACAATTATTAACCACTAATCTGCCGACCGGACATCGCCGCCACTATAATAAATGTATTAAACCCTAAACCGCTGCACTCCCGCCTCACAAACACCCCCCTAACTTAAATCTATTTTTAATACATCTAAATAAAATTACTATAATTAAATAAATTATTCTTATTTAAAACTAAATACTTACCTATAAAATAAACCCTAATATAGCTACAATATAACTAATAGTTACATTGTATCTATCTTAGGGTTTATTTTTATTTCACATGCAACTTTGTATTTATTTTAACTAGGCACAATAGCTATTAAATAGTTATCTACCTAGCTAAACTAAATACAAAAGTACCTGTAAAATAAACCCTAACCTAAGTTACAATTACACCTAACACTACTCTATAGTTAAATTAAATACCTAAACTACCTACAATTAAATACAATTAAATTAAATAAACTAAATTAGGGAAAAAAAACAAACACTAAATTACAGAAAATAAAAAAGAAATTACAATATTTTAAACTAATTACACCTAATCTTATCCCCCTAATAAAATAAAATTCCCTACCCTACACTAATTTACAAATAGCCCTTAAAAGTAATCAGCTCTTTTACCAGCCCTTAAAAGGGCCTTTTGCGGGGCATTGCCCCAAAGTAATCAGCTCTTTTACCTGTAAAAAAAAGAAATACAATACCCCCCCAACATTACAACCCACCAACCACACTACCCCATTGAAGATCATCCTACCTTGAGCCGTCTTCACCCAGCCGGGCACCGATGGGGCAGAAGAGGACATCAGGACCGGCAGACATCTTCATAAAAGCGGCATCTTCTATCTTCATCCATCCGACGAGGAACGGCTCCATCTTGAAGACCTCCGGTGCGGAACATCCTTCTAGGCCGACGGACTAACGACGAATGAATATTCCTTTAAATGACGTCATCCAAGATGGCGTCCCTCGAATTCCGATTGGCTGATAGGATTCTATCAGCCAATCGGAATTAAGGTAGGAAAAATCTGATTGGTTGATTTAATCAGCCAATCGGATTGAAGTTCAATCCGATTGGCTGATTGGATCAGCCAATAGAATTGACCTCGCATTCTAAGAGTTATCTGAGTATTAAAAATGTTATTTATGTCCTTTTAACACATACACCTGATTAAAAGCTGGGAATTCTTGATAGTGGGAGGTCCAAGCTTGTTATTGAAAGAGGTGCAGGGGCTGTCAAAATGGACCCATAAACATTCACTAAAGTTAATCACCAGAATAAGCAAGTAACATCATAAAAGGACAGTCTACTCCAGAATGTTTTCATTTAATTAAAAAAAAATAAAAAAAATTTGAAACTTAAAAAGAGTATACAAATGATACAGTGTGTCAAAAACATTGAACAAAACTTTGTTTACAAAGCATTACATTTGCTATACTTTTATCTCATGGATTAGAAAGAGCAAAAGTATTCCTATAAAAAAAAACAAGTTTGCAGATGCATCATAGATTGACTAAAGTTACATTTTAAATTGAGTTTATCATCTCTGTGCGGTACCCTTTAAGTCGTTTCTATGTTCCTAGGACCCTACTAATGGGAGGAATTACAGTAATCTTCCCAGAGGAAATTCATGGCGAAAAAATTATCTGAACGTTTGGCTAGTATATAATGGCGCTTTATAAGAATAGTTTAGATTTAACCATGGATTTTTATTCTAGTAGGGAAGGGGCTTCTAATGATTTACACTTTCTTGGGATCAGCTGTTTAGTACAGTTTATCATGAGTTTACATCTAATTCTAGGGAATTTATTGAAAAGGAGTATGACATGATCCATATTTAGTGTAATCCCTAATATCCTCTTTATATCTTTCTTAATCTCCTGTCAGTATAAAGTGATATTGGGGCATTGCCACCTAATAAGTAAAAAACTACCTGTGCCACCACAAACTCTCCAGCAATCAGTGGATGTGCTGTTGTGTATTATGGCTAATCTAGTGGGCGTGAAGTACCACCAACACAATAGTTTCATCTTCATGCTATTTACTTAAGAGTAAGATCTGCTCATGTTAAATTAAAGATATTAGACCAGCCCTTTATAGGTATTTGAGATTGAAGTTCTTCTTCCCATTCCATTGTGTATGATGGGAGGTTTCTGGAGTGGTAAGCTAGTTTAGCTGTAAAAAAATGTATATTCCTGAATTTTAAAAATAAGGAATTAAAGGTAAAATAATTTTAAAATTATGAATAATAAATATTTAAGTGTAGCTCACTGCTTAGTGCTTTTTATTACAACAATGAAACAAACCTAACATCCCTTTAAGAGTTGTATACTCTGCTACCAGTACACTTTGGCTTCCATTCAATCAAAATATACCAAAGAAGTCAGCTCAGCACAAGTGAATCAGAGACACTGCGGCAATCTCCCAACAATTGCAAAGATCAGAAAAGTTGCAGCACCCCTGAAGAGACATGATTAAGGGCTTGTGGCCTGAAACGTTGTGTATGTTTATTCCTGAGTTCTGAATAAAGTTGTATTTTATATCTTCAGCGGTGCTGCAACTTTACTGATATTTTCCATTCCATAAAAGCTATTTCTGCAAGTTGCCATTGCACACATTGGCCTCTATTTAACAAGGACTGGCGGACCTGATCCGACAGTGCGGATCAGGTCCGCCAGACCTCGCTGAATACGGAGAGCAATACACTCTCCGTATTCAGCATTGCACCAGCAGCTCATAAGAGCTGCTGGTGCAACGCCTCCCCCTGAAGACTCGCGGCCAATGGGCTGCCAGCAGGGGGATGTCAATCAACCCGATCGTACTAGATCTGGTTGATTTCCGGCGATGTCTGTCTGCCTGCTCAGAGCAGGCAGACAGGTTATGGAGCAGCGGTCTTTGTGACCGCTGCTTCATAACTTCTGTTTCTGGCGAGTCTGAAGACTCGCCAGAAACACGGGCCGTCAGGCTCCTTTCGGAGCTTGATAGATATGCCCCATTGAGTTTAATTTTAGTGGTTAGTGTTACCTGATAAAAGCATAGGGCTCAAGTTTAGCAAATTCCAACTGCTTTACCCGAATAATAGGGTGAAGGATGGGGAGCTCGAACTTATGTATTTTGATGTATTGTGTAATTACGTTACATCATTGTCAAAAGGTAAATATATTTACCTCTTACACAACAACTGTACATCCTCTATTTACTGCATAATGTACAATATGAATAAGCCTCTTCAACTATAAAAAGATGTATTTGCTAATTGACATGAGATCAGTTCATGAGATACAAAAAAATGTGCTTATCCTCTGCAATGTGTCAATGTAATGTGTCATAGTGTGATGAGATACCCATCCACGTTTTATAGACTGGGAGTTCCCTATTCAGTAATTTGTGGATGTACAGAAGTGGCATAGCGCAATAACTGAAAGGTTGAAGTTCCAACATTAATGGAGCCTATGACCATAAACTGATACGCCCCCTTGATACTGATCAATGTATAGGTACACTATGACCCATACCTTATGTGTTTAGAGCTATACAATTACACTCCCTCTGATAGGGCATCCTGTAAAGGTGCTGCAGTACAGAGAGAAGCAGAAATTGTGATTTCAGACAGCCAAGGAGAAACCAACAGTTAATGTAAGTAGAAATGTATTTTATTTAGTTTTAAAAACTCCTTTCCTACAGTCTAGTCTCGTTATTGAAAAAAAATATTATTTTGCTCTACTCATACCATTGTAAACATCATGAAACTATGCAGCATGT
This sequence comes from Bombina bombina, assembly GCF_027579735.1. Classification (NCBI taxonomy): domain Eukaryota; kingdom Metazoa; phylum Chordata; class Amphibia; order Anura; family Bombinatoridae; genus Bombina; species Bombina bombina. The sequence continues at coordinate 59,820,298 of NC_069507.1, read as the reverse complement.
AATCCTTGTAGTTATAATTACCATAACTGCTTGGTGATACACAACCCATAAGCTGTCTGCAGGGTTAATACAAATCAATTTTAAAAAATCAGATTTTTTTTTTATTTAAATCAGAAATTTTAGTTTTAAATAGGATTTAATTTTTAATAAAATGCCCTTTTCAGGAATGATCTATCTAAAGATAGTTTCTATTTAAGATACATTATAATACAAATGTTATTCATCCTGAAACAAGGATTTGTTTTTTATTCTGTAGAATAATGTTATATATTTATGACTGTAATTTTCAATTTTTTTGGTAAATTAATTCCATTAATCCATTCACAATATTATGCTCTCCTAGAAGTTTCTGTAACATTATTTTTGGCATTTTTCTATCTAGTAGATATTTGGTTTTAGGGTTGTCAAAACTGTGAATTGTGTCTGCAGACATAACATGCCTCTAATTAAGAAATAGACCTTAAAGGGACACTGAACCCAAATTTTTTCTATCGTGATTCAGATAGAGCATGCAATTTTAAGCAACTTTCTAATTTACTCTTATTATCAAATTCTTTTCATTCTTTTCATTCTCTTGGTATTTTTATTTGAAATGCAAGAATGTAAGTTTAGATGCCGGCCCATTTTTGGTGAACACACTGTGTTGTTCTTGCTGATTGGTGGGTAAATTCACCTACCAATAAATAAGTGCTTTCTATGGTTCTGAACCAAAAAAATAGCTTAGATGCCTTCTTTTTCAAATAAAGATACCAAGAGAATAAAGAAAAATTGATAATAGGAGTAAATTAGAAAGTTGATTTAAATTACATGCTCTATCTGAATCACAAAAGAAAAAATTTGGGTTCAGTGTCCCTTTAATGATTCAGATAGAGCAGCAATTTTAAGCAACTTTCTAATTTACTCCTAAACATTTTTCTTCCTTCTCTTGGTATCTTTATTTAAAATGCAGGAAATTAAAGTGTAAGAGCCGGCCCATTTTTTGTTGAGAACCTGAGTTACGCTGGCTTATTGGTGGCTTAATATAGCCACCAATACGCAGGCGCTTTCCAGGGTGCTCAACCTAAAATGGGCTGGCGCCTAAGCTTTAAATTCCTGCTTTATAAATAAAGATAACAAGAGAATGAAGAACGAAGAAAAATTCACTGTGGAATCTGTTGGCGCTCTACAAATAACCGATAATAATAATAATAATAATGGGGTCAATTTATTAATTCCTGGCGGACATAATATGTTGTAGCGTATCATGTCCGCGAGACATGGCTGAATGCTGACAGCTGCTCCTTAACTGGCTTGCCGCCTCTGAGCGGCGGACAGCAATCAACCCGATCAGATACAGTCGGGTTGATTGACACCCTCTGATAGCGGCCGATTGTTCACCAGAACTGCTTGTGCAATGCTAAATGCAGACAGCGTATGCTGTCGGCATTCAGCCATGTCTGGCGGACATGATATGCTACAATGTATCATGTCCGCCAGGCATAAATAATAGTGTGAATTTTTCTTTGTTTTCTTGCTATATTTATTTGAAAGCAGGAATGTACAGCTTAGAAGCCGACCCATTTTGGGTTCAGCACCTTGGTAGCGCTTGCTGATTGGTGGTTAAATGTAGCCAGGGTGCTGAACCTAAAATGGGCTGGCTCATAAGCGTTACATTCATGCTTTTCAAATAAAGATAGCAAAAGAATGAAGAAAAAATTATAATAGGAGTAAAATAGAAAGTTGCTTTAAATTGAATGCTCTGTCTGAATCACAAAATATTTTTTTGGGGGGTTTAGACATATATACACAAATAAACACATAAATACATATGTATACATACTGTATATACACACATATATAGAAATAAAAATAAGTGCATTGGAGTCCTTTGCAGTCAAGCAGATGAAAACATGAAAAATCATATTGATGCAATATTCATATCATATTTAATAAAGTTTTATACTGTGTATTTACTGTAAATATTTCCCATTCCGTTGTTCTGCACATTGCAGGATATGTTCTATGTATTTATAAATAGACATTTCCATACATATCTGTATATAGCAATACCTATATATAATCATCATATATATATATTATACTGTATATATATATATATATATATATATATATATATATATATATATATATATATATATATATATATATATTATACTGTATATATATATATATATATATATATATATATATTGATATAGATATATATATTGATATAGCTATATATTGTTCCAAAATACCATCAGATATATGTAGAAATATGTATTTATTAATAAATAGAACATATTCTGCTATGTGAAGAATATTGGAATGTGAAATATTAATATTTTCATGTCAGGTTAGCGAGCGAGTAGGGTGTTTTTTCCCCACTTTTCTTGCTCCGTTGACTTCTATAGAGGAATACGCTAACACGGTTGTGATATTCTATCTTTGGTTTTTTGCTCTTTTTACTTTCAACTTGTAATACGATCACTACTAGATGCACGCAAAAGGCTTACTGCTAGCGGAGTTAGCACGAGAGTGGAAGTGATAAATAGCGTTCCGCTCGCAATCTGACCCTAACGGTCCTCTGAGCTGCTTTTTTATATTTATATTTTCATACACATGATAGAAATCCCTTTACCTTTTTGGTGTCTAATTATTCTAAGTCAGCGTCGCTCTTAAAAATACATTTTCCTGCCTGGAACAGTAAACATGTTCTATGTACACAAGAAATACCATAATATAAAAGGAAATGAAAGTCAAATCAAAACCTTCATGATGCAGTTTAAAACAAAAACAATTCTAATTTACTTCAAAATGTACTGTGTTGAAGAGCATATCTAGGTAGGATCAGGAGCATGCACGTGTCTCTAGCACTACGTATCGGCAATGTTTGCAGGGCTATAGATTGCTGCAAAAACTGCTCTCATATAATGGTCAAGAAACAGACACGCTCCTGAACCTACCTAGATATGCTCTTCATTAAAGTATACCAATCCAACACTGTAAATTGTATAATACTAGACATAACAGAAGTCCCAGGTCCCCTAGCCATGCCCCTGATCTGCACACTTCCCTCACAGCTCCACCCACTCTTCACACCAACTACTCCCCTTACCGCTACCTTTTCTTTATGGTGACTCCATTCCCAGATCTCCCTAAGCCACCAGCCCGCTATCAACGGGAATATGAGGATGTATGTTATCTGTATGAAACAACCAAGCATCTTATCAGCCAAGGCAACAATAATGTTATATTTATAGTATCACCACGTCCTTCCTCCGGCTTTATGTATTAACAACTGTCCTTTGTACTTTCAACTGCAATGCATTACCACCCACCTCTTCTTAGTAATATAGGTTTGAAAAAAGATTTAAAGGGAAATGAAACCTAAACATTTTCTTTTGTGATTCAGACAGAGCAAACAATTTTTTAAAAGTCTTCAATTTATTTTTATTATCAAATTTGCTTCATTCCCATGTTATTCTTTATTGAAGAGATACCTAAATAGGTGTTTTGAGCACTACACAGCAGGAAATAGTTCTGTGTTCTAGTGCTCTTTCAAATGGATAACATTCTTGCAAAATGTTGCAATATAGTGCACCAAACACTTTCGTCCTTGTTTTTTAACAAAAGATACCAAGAAAGTGAAGAAAATTTGATAAAAAAAAGTAAATTAGAAAGTTGTTTAAAATGGCATGTTCTATGTGAATCATGAAAGAAGCATTCTGGGTTTCGTATTCCCTTAAGTCCGTTAAGTTCAAACTTTTACACCCTAGCGCTGTTGATCAAAAAGAACGTAAAAATTAAAAAACAAAACAAATTGAAGTGGTTTCCAATTAAGCTGCAAAGGGAAAAAATCCTTCTTGACTCCAAAAGGACAATCAGATTTCTCCTTGGATCAACATGCTTCTATATTGTCAATACTATGGGGCCGAATTATCATTGTGCGATATTGCGGATCATGTCTGCTGCACATCGATAAATGCCGATAGCAGGGGGTGTCAATCAGCCTCAGAGCAGGAGGACAAGTTATGGAGCAGCGGCCTTTAGACCGCTGCTTCATAACTTGTGTTTCCAGCGAGCCTGAAGGCTCGCTAGAAACACGGGGCATCAAGCTCATACGGAGCTTGATAAATATGCCCTTAATTGTTATAATCCTATGTAATCTGCTTCGTCAAAAAGCCTATAGACCTTTTTTTAAAGCATCTAGTGAATTTGCTAAAACAGCCTCATTAGGCAGAGAATTCCATAACCTTATTGTTCTTGCTGTAAAGAGTTCCTTACTGCTGTAGGTGAAGTCTCTGTCCCTGAAGTCTCAACTGGTGACCTTTTGTGCTTTGATGTACTGCTCTCTTCTTTTTAATCTTTACCTCTGCCCTTACCGTTGTTATTATTCATTGTATGTGAATTTGTATTTATATATATTATATTTTATATACTATCAAAGGAAGTACATTCTCTCTCATCTGCTACTCTTTTTTGCCTCCTCTCTTCACATTTCCTATCTGTCTACTCTGTCTATCTATTTTATCTGTCCTTCTATCTATCTATCTATCTATCTATCTATCATCTATCTATCTATCTATTTTTCTGTCTATCTATCTATCTATCTATCTATCTATTATCTATCTATCTATCTATCTATCTATCTATCTATCTATCTATCTATCTATCTATCTATCTATCTATATGTTTGTCTGTCTATCTATCTATTGTTCTGTCTATCTATCTATCTATCTATCTATCTATCTATCTATCTATCTATCTGTCTGTCTGTCTCTGTTTATCTATCTATCTATCATCTATCTATCTATCTATCTATCTATTTTTCTGTCTATCTATCTATCTATTATCTATCTATCTATATGTTTGTCAGTCTATCTATCTATTGTTCTGTCTATCTATCTATCTATCTATCTATCTTTCTGTCTCTGATTTTCTGTCTGTCTTTCTATGTATCTATCTATCTATCTATCTATCTATCTATCTATCAATCAATCAATCAATCTATCTATCTATCTATCTATCGTCTATTTATCTATCTATTTATCTATCTGTCTATCTTCTATCTGTCCTTAGGTATCTTTCTTTTACTCTGCATTCCTACTACACTGTTTTGGTTTACTTTTTAGTCTAATTTCTCTGATCAGTCTTATTTTTCTTTCTCCCTTAGCTTTTAAGATGGCGTCACAGATAAATGCACCCGCTGGGCCATTCATTGCACTTCCTCAGTGGAATCATCCTTTACCTGGTTCTCAGCAGCCCATTACAACACAAACACCTGCTTTTTACCAAATCATACTAAAAGGGCAAGCAAAAGCTCTTGGGGTGAGTGTTAAACGCTTATGGCCACGATTTTCAAGTTAAGTGCTACTGATAGCGCAGGGAGCGCTTTTAATATTCCCGGCCCGCACAACAAATAGCGCACAATCTGGTATTACAAGTCAGTGGTAAAACAAAATTACCAGAGAATGTTTAGTGTGGCTGATACATCTTTAGCACGCCCAATACTTTCAATGGATAGCGCAGCCACACTAAACATCGCTCAAATTACAAATTTACACTTGTGGATCGAGATGATCAGCTAGCTGCTGCTGGGTTCTTAGAATCAAAATAACAGAAATGCTGAAGTCCTGGATTAGTTAAAAAAACAAAAGGCTTGCAGCTGACTTGTAAGATTTGAAGGTTTTTTCCCCTATATTCAAACACATTAAGTTGTAGGTTCACTCTTGTAAAAACGACATGCTATAACACATGACACTTTAATATCGCGTATACTGAATGTTTTTTTTTTCCTGTACGGCAAACTATAATAATACAGTAGCACTATCTACTAGAGAAGTTTAGCCAAGAAATTTTCATTTCGGATTAAATTTGCTTTCCAAATATTCAGGGAAATTCGGTTCCCTGAATATTTGCTGGCTGCAGTATTCGATATTCATTTAGTTTAAAACGTAACGAATACTGAATTTTCGTTAAAAAATTACATTTGTTTTTGTTAAATCTAAAGTAAATGTTTCAAAGCTACAGGTAAAAAGTTCACCTGTAGCTATAATACTCACTTTAATGCGCTCTGGAGAGCATGGAGAATGCACTAAGGTAAGTATTAACCCCTTAAAAAAAGTAAAGTAAACAAATACATCAGTATTTTTTTGTTTGCTTTAATTTTCATTGGTGCATTCGTTCGGATATTTGTTTAGTTAAAATGAAATGAAAATAAGTTTTTCTTCACAAATGTGCATTTGTACGAAAATGAATACACATCTCTACTATCTACCCTATTTTGAGAGAAAGATTGAATGTATTTATATATAGATAGATAGAAAGATAAATAGATAGACAGGCATACATACAGATATATATATATATATATATATATATATATATATATATATATATATATATATATATATATATATATATCTCAGTTTCATGGCTATGAATACTTTTTCAGTAAAGGTTTTGGTAAAATTATAAAATAAATCTGCTCATAAAAAGTGATTGTAACGTTTAATAAATAAGTTCCTGGTAACAAAAAATAATCTTTAAAACAGGGGCACTTTCAATTATGATAATTTATTGTTTCAATTATTAGTTTTGAACATAATAATTTTTTATTAAAGGACCAGTCAACACATTAGATTTGCATAATCAACAAATGCAAGATAACAAGACAATGCAATAGCACTTAGTCTGAACTTCAAATGAGTAGATTTTTTATAACAAATTTCAAAGTTATGTATATTTCCACTCCCCTTGTACCATGTGATAGCAATCAGCCAATCACAAATGCATATAGTATAGTCTGTGAATTCTTGCACATGCTCAGTAGGATCTGGTGACTCAAAAATTGTAAATATAAAAGACTGTGCACATTTTTTTAATGGAAGTAAATTGGAAAGTTGTTTAAAATTACATGCTGTATCTGAATCATGAAATTTTAATTTAACCTGAGTGTCCCTTTAATACAAAAACTTGGTTTCAGGAAGTTCTTTTACAGGTCTCCTCACACCTTGACCCACTCTTCTTGCTTACGTCTGTAGCTTATGGAAATGCTTCTGGTGACAATGTTTGGCACACAAAATATATGTCAAGTAATCCTTTGATTATTAGAAATGTTTCTGCTGATTCCAGATGCATAACTCAACCTTGTGAGAGGCCAGGGACAAAGCACCCCCCTCCCCCAATTCAATAGCATTTCTGTCTGTTTATAACCATTTTGGAAACCCTGACACCATATTGAAAAGGCAAGTCCATGCATTTTACTTAAACTGTGAGTCTGGTTTGCACTGGAGCACACCACAGGGCAGACATGATGCAGGTGGAGTGATGCCACTTTTGATTGCAAGCAGTTGCATTACCAGAAAGTAATAACAGTGGGCCAGCCAGCACTTTTGAAAAAGTTCTGCAATGGGAGGGTGTGGGAGTGATTCAGCAGGGCATGGGCAGGACTGATGGGGCTGGGATGCCATCTGAATTTCAGTGGTGGGAAAAAGAAGGGGGGGGATCACAGTTGAGAGAACACGGGGAACCAGCCATTATGCTAGTGCTCCCCCTGGCAACACCACTGATTGCAGGACCCTAGAGATGCAGGCCTGGTCTCAACTGAGACCCCAGAGACCCCTGTAGTTACACCCCTGACTGCTTCACAATATATTATTGTCATCTGAAGCAGCTAAGGTGTTAAATGGAAGATTGCAGATTAAGGGGTTAAATTATTGATCAGAGCAGCATTGGCTATTTGGAGCACAGACAAAAACAGTCAAGCTTTTAAACACAGCTGGAGGCAAGCTCTTATGACCTTTTTTATTTATCTTGCTTTGCGATTTAGGACTAAATAACAATTCAAGTTCAAAGCATTGTGGGATACTAATATTACTCAATCAAAATCGATACAGCATGCATTTGTGCACTTAAACTACAAGCCAATGGTTAAAGGGCTATGATACCCTAATGTTGAAACACTTGAAAGTGATGCAGCATAACTGTAAAAAGCTGACTAGAAAATATCACCTGAACATCTCTATGTAAAAAAGAAAGATATTTTACCTCAAAATGACCTAAGTATTCAAACCCCATTGCAAAGGACTTTAAGCAGCAAATCAGTATGCCTGTCCCGGGACAGGCAAGGGAGTGAGCTTCGTGCACACTCATATTATTTCCCTATTCAGTTTAAGGAAGTTTACTATGAAATCTCATGAGCGTTAAGTCAAATCTCATGAGATCACAGTAAAAAAGTTCATGACCTCAGCACTGTTGATGCTGATTGGCTGCAGTTCATTTCTTCATTTATTTATTTTTTTACCTGCAGCTGGACAGCAGCTGAGTATAACTTTTTACACAGAACTTACTCTGCTGAGCTGAG